>NC_056482.1:27082074-27384323 GCF_008729295.1 Plectropomus leopardus
ACAAAGAAAGGTAAAATGCCACGTTTTTCCTTTAAATCTGCAGAAGATTTTGAAGGGAAAAAAATAATCACCCAAAAACATTTCAAGAACGAAAAGGCTATTTCTTTGTCTTTAAAAGTCATCAAAAAGAATTTAAAGAAAAAATGGCTATATGGCTATAATATGGTTATATTAAAATATTCAGGTCTAATTCTGTCCTCAATTCATTAATTTTTAAAAACAGAAAGTTTTTTTTTTTTGTTTTTTTTTTTTAAAAAAAGCTATGACAAAGAACAGATAGGAAGTATTGATGAGATGAGATGAGATGAGATGATCATTTATGAGTCCTCCAATGGGACTCATGAAATTTGCATCATTACAGCAGCAAAAGGATATCAAATCAAGTTATGTACAAGACAAATAAAACAAAAAGAACAATATAAACAGTATAAACGAGAGGCAAAACTCAACAGTAAGATAAAAAGAGAGAGAGAATATACAGTCTTGAAAATTTGCCCAAAAGTCATAGAAATGTATTGTTAAAAGTGTGTATGAACCCTGTTATCTTCACTTCTCTGCAGCTCTTCCCTCCGTTTGTGACAATGAGGGTGAAAGAGGGTATAAATAGAGGAGAAATTATGTGTTGATCGAGTTAATTGTGAGTTGTTGAAAGCGGTGGCAGTCAGTCGGTGCTGAGGCTGCGTCTCTGATCTCCACAGCCTGCTGTTTTCACCTCTCTTGGAATTTTCTCAGTGATTATTTGAAACAGTAGTTCGACATTTTGGAAAATGCGCTCATTTTCTCTCTTGCCAAGAGTTGGATGTGCGGATCAATAGCACTGTCATACAGTTTTTGTTAAAGACAGTTACGCTTTTTTGTGGCTGTTATCATAATTTCTCCAACTTCAAAACCAAAAAATGGACAAGCAGGTGCTGAACTGCACAACGGTGCTCCCAAATCCCAAAAGCTTCTCAGGAAATGATTTCATTTTTAAAGGCATGACCTTTAGAGTTTAGTTAAAATGAAAGTCCAACCATCAGATGAACAAACTGTGTGAGCCGATCATCCTGTGGTTAACCTTCTTATTTGTTGACATGCAAGGTTGGGTTTAAGTAACATTTGTGACCCTCGATATTCATCATCTTTTGATTTGTAGTTATTTAGGGCAACAAAAAAAAAAGAGGAATCCTGATGCAAATCATAGATTTATATGTGAAAGTATTTTAAATGCTGCCTCTGCTGCTGACTTTAAACCAGTTGAAGCTTTAAAAGAGAAATAAATTTATAAATTTATAAACCAAGCTGCCTGAAATTAGCAAACTAAATCAATATTCCACACATGTTGTAAAATAATCATAGTTAAAGAATACATAAATACACATGACTAGACAAATGGTGTAAAAGTATTATAGTTTAGGAGAAATATACCAGATCAAAATGCTAACATAATCACAGTTAAAGAAAAAAATATGAATAAACATACGTAAATATACAATTAATGAAGTATAATCATAGTTATTGATAAAAATAAAGACATTCTTGTTTATGTAAGCTTTATTTTACCAGGTTGGTCCCATTGAGAGGGAGTCCTGGCCAAGACGGTCAGCATACAGAGACACAAAGTGAGACAAAATACAATTCAAAAGAACTAAAATTTGCATTAAATGTATAGGTGATGGAAAATAATTATGGTAAGAGAAAGAAAAAAATAAACATACATTCGTTATGCAATTTAAGATAACCACAGTTTAAAAAACGAAATACACAATCGATTAAAAAAAATCATGGTTAAAGAAAAACAAATAAAGAGAAATATACAAATAATTTTAAATAATCATGGATAAAGAAAAAAATAAACATTAACATACAAATAAAGTAAAATAACTATGTTTAAAAAAAAAATACATCTACAAATACATCTACCATAGTAAATGAAAAATAAATAAATAGATAATGATAAGTTGTTTGGTGTCTACAAGAGTTCATTCTGTTATCTCTAAAATGCATAAAAAAATGCACAAGAGGGAAGCAAAAATATCAGGAGATTTTACTCAACCATAAAGTAATTAGAGCCTAAAGCAGGCTGTCATATCAATGTGAGCTTTCCCTCCCTAATAGTACACCTTATCTTCTCCAGCTTAATTAAACATACCCAGATGTTTGTTTTTAAATGAACGACATTACAGATGCACAAAGTATGAACAGTTCGGACTCCCCTCCCTCCTCAGACGCTGATGCATCGCTGTCATTTACCAGAACGCAGGAAAGAGAAGCAATTTGAGCAGCATCACCAGTAACCCCCACACACAGCCCCACCACCACCATCACGCTGCTCTCTGCACCCACCCACATCTAAGTCCACCACCACCGCCACCCTGAGCTAAAAATAGCTCCTCCTCTCTCTCATCACCCAGCCATCACGTCAGGGCCGCGTTCACTCTCATTTGCTGCCCACGCCTCTTTTTATGTTGTGATGATTAGTCAGCTGACCACATTAGATGTGGGTGAACATGTTTGGCACAAAGAAAAGAGACCTCCAGCTAATTTCATACACATAAACCAGCTTTTAATAAGGTGCTTTTTATATTTTACTCTACTTTTTTTCCTGAATGCACTCTATTTTATTCTGTTGTGTGTCAGCCCTGTTGCTTTTCTCAGCCTGGGTTGAGGAAGGAAACTGTTTCGAAACATGACGTGTGGTATTTATGGAATATGAGTGTGAAATCTTTTCACACACACTCTTACAGAAAGCAGCGTGTCGATTCTTAAGCTGTGCGTTGGTATTACTGTGCTTTGTTGAATTAATACAAGCAGGACTCTCATCTCTGCTGTTTCTCGTTCACAGGAGGAAGAAGAAGCTGGAGATGGACTGCAGGTCAGTGACATCATCTCATATCTGTACTTTCGATACTCCAATGTTTTGTGTCAGCTGTGAAGAAAGTATTCAGGTCCTTAACTTTGTCCGTATGGACTGTTTGGCACATTTTCCGCTCTTTTAATTATGCATTTTTTGATAATTTTGGCTGTGTTCATGCATATGGCATACATTCTGGTAAGATTATGTATTTCTATTTCATATTGGAATATCCAGCTCAGCTCCTACAATAAGTCTAAAATACACTGTCTAAACAAAATGGTTACATTCAGACTGTTAAGTCCAAAAAATGCACCATTGAAACCCATTCATACTGTAGGTTTTGATCCCACAGCCATCAAAGCATTGGTGGGTGTCATTCTGGATTTTTGCCTTGGAAGTTTTTTTGTTTGTTTGTTTTTTTTTTTAGTATTTTCCACCATATTTGGCATTTATAGAAAATACATGCTAATTCTTTTTTTTTTTTCTTAATTTAAAACATAGTGGTGTCACGACAAAAAGCTGGCATTTGAAGCAATAAAATTCTGAAAATTTTTGATATTTATGATTAGGACTGATATTGGTTAAAAAATTAATTCAGGTACTGGTATAGTACTCAATTAAATCATATTTATTAATACAGCAAAAAACAAAGCTACAAAGTGCTTTACATGGTTTAACCAGGACTAATTATTTCTGGACTGCAATGAGGTTAATAAAATCAGAAAGTTAAAATAATACAAAAATAAAATACCCAACTCTAATATAGGATAAAATAATAACAGCAATAATAGACATATTGTAAAAAAAAAGGTGTCTTAGAAGTAATTAAAAAAGAAGATAGGTTATAAGAAGTGATTTAGAAGATGCTGCTGATTCTGTAAATGCACTTAAACTCACCACCACTGCATAGTTTCTTTAAACTATGCAACTTTACTGCCTGGTGTGATAATTAGATTTAAAGTGAAGAAAGTGAAATATAGAAATCAACTGGGAATTCAACCAAACTCACGCTGCAACAGCCAGCGCGGCGTCCAGATAAAATACCGCCAGTAGCAATCACAGCAGCCGACGCACAGTAACCCACAGCCCAGGGCCTCCGTTTGATCCGAGCAGGATGAGTAACAGCAGCAGCGTCTGGTGAGGAAAGATGTGTTTGACAAGATCACAAATTAACAGCCGTTAATAGTAGCAGATGTTCACGTTGTGGAGCGGGGCTGTGGTGTTCAGAGGTTGATTCTGTTAGCGCATGTTCTGCTGATGCTCAGATAAAGTGTGTGTGTGTGTGTGTGTGTGTGTGTGTGTGTGGTTGTGTGTGTGTGTGTGTGTGGGTGTGTGTGTGTGTGTGTGTGTGTTGGGCGGAGTACCCATCAACAAGTCTTTTCTTTCCGAGGATATGTACATCCCTGCAGCTCGCAGATAAAACCAGAGAGCGATCGAGCTGCTGCACAAATCACAAACCTCATTCTCATTCTCATCCTCACTTCCTGTTGGTTGACAGTAAATTTAATCTCGGTGTGAGTCTTTTGTCGTAGAAAATGTCTTCGGGTTCATGCTCCGAGCTAAAAAGGCCTCACAAACTCTCCACTCTCGTGCTGGATATTGAATTGTCCTCAAAGACGAAGCAGCAGCAACACAATCCCCTATAGAACAAGTGTGGCTGCAGGTGGGATATTTTTAACCTCAAACCCGCCGAGACGCGTCGGCTGGATGTAATTAAAGAGACATTTATACGGCGCAGACATGTGAGTCACAGAGTTGATCCTGCGCTCGCAGCGCTCACTCGGTGCACATCAGGTCTCATTCCAAGAAATCGCTCCAGTTTCTGTATCAACATTACATTCTAGTCCCAGAGCTAACCATCTGATTATTCACTCACAGCTGTTCAGAGGATTTGTCCAGAAGCCTTAAAGGAATAGTTTGACATTTTGGGAAAAATATTTATTCACTTTTTTTGATTAAATTAGCTGTGTTTGAAACGTCACTCACTCACTCACTCTCACACTCACTAACTCACTCACTCACTCACTCACTCACTCACTCACTCACTCTCACACTCACTCACTCACTCACTCACTCACTCACTCACTCACTCTCACACTCACTCACTCACTCACTCACTCACTTACTCACTCACTCACTCTCACACTCACTCACTCACTCACTCACTCTCACACTCACTCACTCATTCACTCACTCACTCACTCACTCACTCACTCTCACACTCACTCTCTCACTCACTCATTCACTCACTCACTCTCTCACAGTCACTCACTCACTAACTTACTCACTCGCTCACTCTCTCTCACATTCACTCACTAACTCACTCAATCACTCACTCACTCACTCTCTCTCTCTCACAGTCACTCACTCACTAACTTACTCACTCGCTCACTCACTCTCTCTCACATTCACTCACTCACTCACTCACTCACTCACTCACTCTCACACTCACCCACTCACTCATGAAACCGTGTCAGGCAACTATGAGGGCAAAAAAACAGATTGAAAAAAAATTGTTAGATTGATTTTAGTTGTAATTGCCCAGTCCTGATTTTTTAAATAACTTTATAGTTTCAATTGCTAATTTCCTGTGAAGTTCACTTTATGAATGATGGTCCCATTTAGAGTAAAATAGACCATAAACCAGCATATGCTTGGTTAACTTGTGATTGACAAGTTGCTACCTGAGAGGTTTTCAGTCAGATCCGCCTCTCGCTCTTCCACAGCTCCAACCTGTCGTCCAAATATGGTCACTTCTAGCTCCCAAAACAAGGTGGAAATGGCCAAAATGCTCAAAAACTCAAAATTTCAGCCCATATGTAAATTAAAATAAGTCTAGGTTTTATGTTAATGTGACTGCATATCGGGATCAGACGGTGTTAACACATAATGTTCAGCATGCATTTTGAAGTCGTTTAGAAAAGCTGCTGCAGTGTCCACATGGAAATAATGTAGACTGCAGCCGCTGAGGTCCTCGAGTGGCGTCGCAGCTACAGTCTGGAATAAAAGCACGCAGTTTTGCTCATTCACTGGTTTCTTAGTCAAAGGAAAAGACCCGTGTTGGCACCGCTCAGCTGGCTCATTCAAATTCTGCGGGCGACGCAGGTGAGAAAAACACACAGCAGGAAAGGCGGGATGGTCACGACATCCTGCAAATAGATGCATAATCATCAGAGCAGGTGATCCGCCGCCGGGCGCACAGAGAGGAGTGATTCATGCACATGTTCTTCACCACGCCTCACTTTCAAACATCTTATCTGTAGTATCACATTTAAAAATAATCACGGCTGAGTTATGGATTTATGTGGCTGTGTTTTTTATAGTTTGTTTGTTTGTTCAGTGAACTATAACTTTTCTTCAGAGGTAGCTTCTTCTAAAAAAATGAGACTGCAAAAATAAGTTGATTAATCATTTAGTTTAAATCATTTTTTTAAGCAAAAATGCCAAAGTTTGCAATTTTAAAAACACAAGATTAATCAGAGAAACATCCAGAAATGCCAAATATTTGTTCATTGTCTTCCTTGAGTTACAAATTGTTATGTTTTCAACATTTCACATAGATAATGGAACTTTTTCACTAGAAAAAAAGTCATGTTTTATGGTAAAATAAATATTTGGACAAAATAAAATGTACCTATTTTGGTTATTAGAAAATTGATCTTGAACCTAATTCCGAGTGGCATTAGGTCTTAAAAAGTCCTAAATCTTTCATGCCTTCAGCGGCAGGAACCGTGTTACCCATTAAGAGAAGATTTCGAAAAAAACACAAAGACCTAATGTTTCTCTTATTCTTTTCTCTTTTATTGAAAACAAATCTGTTTTAAAAGCTCACTTGACGTTGCCAAATAATCGAACAAGCGCAGGACAGATTTTGGCTTCAGAATGATGTACACTGAAAAGGCAATCAGTCTGGTGGGCTGCACCGCCGCCTCGCTGCATCACAACAAACCCCACCAATCCGGCTCCAGCCTCATGCGTCTCCATGGTAACAGAGCTTCCTCGGTCCCGAGGAGGTGGAGACAGCGAGGGTGGGAGGTGGGACGGGAGGGAGCAGAGGGAAAACAGAGCAGAGGTGGATGGGGGGAAGAGGAAGAGAGAGAATCAATAGCTTCTCTTATTTCACAGCGAGGATTTAAAAAGAGAAGCCTCTTCCCGATTTGGGCTGGGGGGGGGGCTCACCGGCGGTGGATTTGCTGACGGCAGACGGCAGAGAGAGGAGTGGAGTGTGGGGATGGTGTGGTGGAAGGATGCCTGGGCTGCTGGTCTCTGTGGGACCAGGATCTGCAATGGCTCCTAAAGCCTGGATCAGCTGGGTGGCTGTGCTTAGGTGTTTCCTTCTGCGAGGTAAACAGCTTTTTTTTTTCACCTGTAAATTTAAAATACTGCCTTCAGCTGCGTCTGTTATGGAAACACAGGTGAATTATGGCAACATGGATGCCTGTTGGCTCACACGAGTCCAGACTGATGTAGACGGGAAACAGAGGATGCTGAGGATCTGCAGGTGGCTGCAGTTTGAGGTGGGGACTATAGGCAGCTTCGAAATCTCCCTGCAAGCAAAAATATGAGACAAGCGATGGATTCGTGTTTAATGTTTGGGATTATTCGCTGTTGCGGCGAAGCTTCCTGTGTTGTGTGCAACATGTTTGATGTTCATGTTTGGTGGTTGTAATGTGCTGCACGTTCACCGAGTTTTTCATCTCTTGGCAGTACATTCTGAGCAAATCGATCAGCGTAGGAGGCACAAAAAACGTGAAATAAAATCTGGATATGATCATGTTTTGCAATTGTATTACTGGAGACAGGGTTCCCACGGTCATTGAAAACCTGGAAAAGTCATGGAATTTCACAATCATATTTTCCAGGCCTGGAAAAGTAATGGAACTAGTAAAATAATTGAAAAGTTTGGAAAGATCACGGAAATTAGTTCTCTGTAATGAATAAATAACATTAATGTAAAATAATGGTAAATTTATTTTCTGCAGACGATGTAATATGGCTTTGCTATGTGTTGATTTGTGACAGTGTTTTGGTTGTTTTTGATTGTTTGTTCATCATGAAAGTTTCTTCAAATTTTTAAAGAAAAGCTGTCTTCTCCTTTTTTAGAAAATTTTAGCTTTTTTTTCCTTGGAATTTTTTTGGGCAATTTGAAAGAAAATGTAAAAAAAAAAAAAAAAGATATTCTTTTTTTCTTAAATATTTACTATATATGTGATAATATTGATATTATGTGTATGGATTTTTTATTAATACCTGAAAAAAATTATGCCTTTTTTTTTTTTTTTTTTTTAACTGGCACTGCTTATAATAGCCAGAAATTGTGAAAACAGATTGGACCCTCAAATTTCGGATAGCCCTTGTACACGTCAATGGCCAAGCTGAGATTATGTTGAATAGAGTTATATATTTGAAAAGGGCTGGGCAAGTGGGGCAAAAATAAAATAATAATAAAGTAATGGATCTTTGAAAAGTCATGGAAAAGTTTTGAAATTGTATGTATGGGAAAATGTATGGGAACCTTGTGTAGATATTTGTAGGGGTTGAGTGCAGTTTAGGGGTTAGGGTTAGGGTAGGCTAACAGCTGATGAAGATCACTGTGGCATGTTAGCCATCTTGTTTGAATGAGATTTGAAATACGCAACACGAGCGTGTAGTACAGGACTTTTGGGATTTCGTGAAACCTGGGGGAATCGCACTCGGTGTGTTTGTAATTCTTGGCTCGCCTTGTGCACGGCAGACGTCACCTAATTCATTCGACAAGCCAGCATGTTTCTTCAGATGTAAAGAATGCTTTGGTTTGTTTTTAATTCGTGTGTGTGTGTGTGTGTGTGTGTGTGTGTGTGTGTGTGTGTGTGTCTGTGTATGTTATGCAGAGTCAGAGACCGATAGGGGAGCAGGATAACGCAGCACGACTCATTTACTGCTGAAGAATCGCATCAGATGGCACCAGGTGCATCCTGGTGCTTCACACTGTAATATGTTACAAAGACATGATGCATCGATTATAGTGTGATAGATACGTATGGTTCATATGTACTATAATTATACATATAGTTTTCCCCATGTGTCCTCGTGGTCATGATAATTCATTGGATATGCATTCTTCCACTGTGTTCTGAGGAATTTAAAGTAGCTTTGATTCTCAATCAAATTTAACATGACCCACGCACATTAAACAAGGACTTACAAGCATGACATCATGGTACGCTCATGTACGCCAGGGTAGAAAACAAACCCAAATGAGATTTTATGAAGTGTTTTTGTGCATTAAATTGCGTTTAAACTGTGTGTTTGATATTCCGCCAAAAAGAGACATCTGACATATATCTTATAACCGCTTGATATATTAATAGTAAACAGCAGGAATCCCATACATGCTATTATAGCTAATAATCTAAATAAAATAGGGTAATTTAGATTTGAATTAATAACATACTAAGTTTATTATTTTTGTCCTAGCATTATTTATCTTCATGCTAAGATACTGTTTACGTGATATTTCATTTTTTTCTGCTAACATTGCTTTTCTTTATGCTAAGGGCACTGTTTTCATAATACTTTTTTCATGATACATTAACATTTTTCATGGTAAGGTTATTGTTTTTCTTTTTTCTGTGATAATACAAAATCTACATAGCCTGTAGTGTATTGAAAATAATTCTTTTTTTTGTGTGTGTGTATTTAAATCTAAAAAAAGTAGTTGCATCATGACAAAAACCTTTAAAGTATTTAAAGTGTTATAATCCTGAAACTTTATGAATATTTGATATTCATTATTAGGGCTGGTACTGGTTAAAAATTTGCTCAATGAAAGTAGAAAAAAATATTAATTTGCAATATTAAAGCGGGCCCTAAAGGGTTATCTTAAAAAGTGACAATATGTCAATGTTGTGTTTACATCTTGTTTCTGCTGCCCCCAAGTGGCCAAAAACTCAGTTACTGCAGGTTTAAGGGACTGTGTTGACCTGTATTTAGTCCTGTACACCATTGTTTTATTGAGAAGGTAGTGATAGTTTTGGATGTCTGCAGAATGAAGATCTTTTTAGAGAGGTGGTAGCAGCAGAAGAGCTCGCAAAGGGCAGACAGTCTGTCTCTACGGTAAGACTCAGGGATTGAGTTTAATGTGAATGGGTGGATGGTAGGCTGGGGTGCGTTTTTCAGAAAGCCGGCCTCCGGGAACGGGCTGCTGGCAGGCAGTGCTGTGTTTAATGGGCCAGAGCTGTTTTCCTCTGAGTCGGTTGCCCCGGTGGCAAATTCGGCGCAATTTAGCTGTAGGCTTCCTCAGTCTGCCATCACACAGGACTGTGATCGAGGGCAGCTGGCAGCCAGTCACCCTCGTAGTGGTGCAGATGAGACGTTTACTTTCTCTGCGGAGGCGAAACTGACTGTGATTTTCAACTGTGGGCTCAATTAGGAGGCCTTCGGATTTAACAGAGAGACTACAGGATTGTTTGAAATCTCCCGGCGGCTGAATGAAGACAATCTCCTGTTGGATTGTGTTGAAAATGTTTCAACACCATTGCGGCAATTTGAGCCGACCAGCAGTGCTCGCCGTTTTCTATAGAGGCCAATCTTCCTGTATGACTGGCTCCATGTTTTATTCCTGATGCCATAACACGAGGTGCAGTTAAAGGGATTAGAGTGGACAGATAGAAGTACGCAGAGAAGGCAGAAAGCTAATTCCCTACGTGCTGTGGTTTGGTTGCTTTGTGGGAAATTGGCCAAGGAAACTTTGTTTGGGTTTGAACTCAGTGGTGGTCGTTCCCAAAGTAATTAGCGGGAATGGAGCCATATTCAGAGAGAGACACTGAAGGAGATGAGAAGCATTACATCACATGTTGATAAAGTACTTCCTGTTATTCTGAAAAACGTAATTGAATGTATGTGGTCGTCTGCCAAGTCAGAGCCCAGGATTTTAATGTTCTGCTTTCAGGCTTAAGTGCTCAGTTTATTACGATACAGACTTAAGCGAAGCTTATTGTGGCTTATGTTGCTAATGGGCATCTAATATTAATACACACTGAAATACACAAACACTCATGTTACAAAGTGGAAATATTATGAACATGCTCAGTTATTTTACAAACTACTGCGCTAAAATAAATGTTCATTATGTTTCTCTCTGTGACTGCATATTAAAGCATTGTTAATCAGATCAGATTTGTATTTTCTTGTTTATTTGTCAAGGACAAATGCGTAAACCATTGTTTCACATGTAAAATACAAATAATGTGCAATGCGTACGGGTTTGTAGCCAAGGCTAATTCACAACCTCTGTTCCTGGTTAGGCTTTTCCATTTAAAAACATGATGCTAGTGACATTTTTCAAAACAACTTTGCACGTCAGGGCTTCAGGATACGTGGATTACTTTGGATGAGCAGTATAGAGACATTTTGTGTTTTATTAGATATTTCTTTAATGTTTGTACCCTGGTCACCATATGCTTCAATTGTTTGGGAGATGAGTGCAACGCCTTTTTCTTGTGAAACCCCAGCAGTGTTTTGTGGACTATAAAACTTCACAGGACTTTCCATCAGCATGAGGTTGTATGGATAATGACTGAATTTTAATTTCTTGGATGATCTATCACTATAAGTTGCTGTGTGCTGTAGATTTGCTATTTCTAAGCGGAGGAGAGAAGATAATGTTGTCTCAGAGCCTTACAGTGCAGGTCTCTCTTCCTCTCTGTGCTGCTGCATCGTGTCAGCTGCAGCTTGTATCACAGAGTGTCATAAAAGTCAAGAGTGCTCGCTCTGCAGCAAAATTTACGAATCACAACATGCACACTGCACAGCAAACTAACTAGCAAAAAAAACCCAAACAAAAGAAGAAGTGCTCGACTGAGGGGTCGCCAACTGATGATTTGAATCTCTGACTTTCAAGGCTGCAGCTCTACATTTCTATGGAGCGCACTACCACTCTAAAAACAAATGATTTGGCTCAACAAAATAATAAATGCCATGGTTTACGTCAATCTTTTTGAGTTATGATCACTTCTAATGAAATCACATGCAATGAGAGCACCACATTGAGTTAGGGGAATTCGCTTTTCTTCTAAAATTAAAGGCATTTTTAAGTAGTGCTTAATAATTGATAGCATGAACACAGTTTTTTAAGTAAGAAAATGTTGTAGTCATGTGGCCTGCAGGTCCCTAACACGCAGTCTTGACTGAGTTTTTCAAGGCATGTTAAATAATTAGGGAAGGGGACTTGAACTGAAGGTGGAGAAAAATGTTATTATCTAGCCAGTTTTATTAGGTTACTACAAATTGAATTTTGTTTTAAATCAATTGACAAAGAAATTTGAGTTTTAATTGCAACAATGTTAAGCTGATGTAATTACCAACGTTTTGTCATTACAACTCAACTCAACTCAGTCTTTTTTTAATAACTTTAAAGGTCTGTCTGAATCAATCAGTTCAAAGTTTTATCCAGCAACCATGCATTTGCTTGAATTACTTTTGAGAGTGCATTCATTAGGCTTTACTCCCTGTCACAAAAGTTAAAAAAAAAGTGTCCATTCTTACATCTATTTTCATCAAGTCAAAATGTCAAAATGTCGTCACTTGCACCTGAAAAGTGGGAAGTTAGAATAATTACAGAGAATTGTTGCTGCAGATGATGTCTTGTCATGTCAAGTCTCATTGGTGGAAACTGGCAGGTTTTTTAAAATGTTGCAGACTGGCACACTAAAAGCAGTTTCAATTCGTCCAATGTGCCGATTTCATGTGTCTTTTTTTGTCTGACCAACAGTGCAAAACCTAAAGATATCAAATATATGAAACAGATGTTTTTTGTAGTAACATTTTCTAGTAATGAGCTCTACATCCTCATAACAAACATCATAACGTCTTGCTGTTGAGCAGTCGTCCTCTGGTTTATTCTCTCAGTTGATCTTTTTAGTGGATGCCGGCTGCTGTATTTGATGTGCTGACTCACAGCTCACTGAGCTGATGGAGGCAAATAAAAGACAAAAGGCTGCGTCTCCATGCATGTCAATCTGTCTGTCTGTTAATGTGTCAGTTTCCATCTGTCTCTGTCTCACATTCTGCTTTATGGGGATTACTGTGTCTATATATAGCAGTTCTTCTGTCGGTCAAGGACTTATTCTTTGCAGGATTCAGAGAGAAACACCACTCCATTTCCCCGCTGTAATTGTATCTGAGCACAAACTGCCTCAGCTCAGTAAATGAGGTCGTACGTTACAGCCTCTGGAGAGCAGCTCAGATCTGAATCTTCAGTCGCGGTTGAGACAGAGCGCTGCAGTTTTAATACCTGTAGCTGCTCTTTATTGCGGGCATCGAGGGATTTAAAGAGCTGCTCTGTGATTTGGAGTTTATTCTTGTTGATTTTTTTTTTTTTTTTTAATGTGGTTTGAAGGCCAGATTTACTTTAAAATGATACTTTTGAGATATTTCACTTATGTAAACCCTACAGTCGATCCCCTTCAACAATATTGAACAGCTCAAATTCCACAATTAAAGCTTTTGTGTATAGTATAATTGAATTTATATATTGGTAACAGGATTGTCTTTTTCCCTTAGTTCAGTTTTGGATAATCATCAATTGACTATATATTCAGCAAAAACTGGCATTTTTTTGTCTTCTGTCCTTCATTTTTCAAAATTGTGACTGCATGAATTGTAGCGGTCGACTGATTTATAATTGGCTGTGCAGCTTTCATTAGTATTGGTCCATTAATTGTCTATCGGCTCTGCCCTCCGCCAAACTATCGTTATTGTATTGGCCTTTAAAAATCCAATACCGGTCGACCTCTAATGGTTTGCACATGTAGACTGTATAAAGAGTATAAACAGTCAGCATGACGGTACCCATTAGTTTGTTGAGGACCGTTACATGACAGAAACACATAACAGTTGACATTAATCTGTGCACAGCATGACTTGTACATTCAAGCTCCACAGGAGCAGATTAATAAGTGTCCAGTGTAACTTCAAAGGTTCAACATTGTGACTGTATGGATCGTGGATGTCGACTTATTTATCAATGTCCGTGCAGCCTCTCAGTCAATGGGAAAAAGTATTGAAGCCATGTTTGCATTTTTCACCATCTTGTTATTTTGGAGCCCGAATCGTGGATTTATACAGAGAACTGGATACAGTGTTGGAAGCGGGGCCGGGTTTATTCTTATGAAAGCTGCCTTGAATAAGATTACCCATATGATCGACACTACTTCCAAACTGTGTGGCCCTTAGAGCAGGCGCACTAAAACCTCCAACCGACTGAGCGGGCTACTTCCGGTTTAGCACTTTTCTAACTTGACTGAGGATAAAATGATACAATCTTGTGGCTCGTCCAGACTTTCCAAATGTTATCAGACCAAATGGCTTAAATCCTGATGGAGAAACAAGTCATTTTGCAGAGGTTTTGACATTCAAAAAAATGATTTTAACTGATTTATAGATGATTTTTTTTGCCGGGTCAGTCAAAGGGAAAAATATTTTTGCGCTGCAGGGCGTCAGGTGACGGGATGTGATTCCACTGTTAGCTAGATTAGCTGAAATTTAAAATGTTAATAAAATATTGAAAAGCTCATCACGCCACGTGTTGTTAGCAGAAAGAGCCTTCAGGCTACTTTCAGTGTCATACTGTACTTCCTGACCTCTACGGTTCATCTGCTGCTGCAGTTTGACCAAACATGCGTAACCTGATCATGCACAGATGGATAGACTATGTGACACAACCTTTACACACACACACACACACACACACACACACACAGCGGACACTTTTCATTTGACATTTCAGCTCCTCTTCTTCTGTCTCACATGTTAACAGCATCAGATTTACAGTCTAATCTGTCTGAGATTAAGTGGCCATTGTCATGTCACCCTCCTGAAGTCACTGCTGTCTGCTTGTTAGTGTGTGACGGATCACAGACTGTCACCGCTGTTCGGATGGACGGGTGTTGATTTTGGAAAAAAGGGTGGGTGAGCCAAGCCCCTTAATACTGTTTTCCCAATGGATGCAGAGATTAGAGGATCAGTGGTGAAAGACGTATTCAGATCCTTTATTTGAGTAAGTAGTTAAAGCCATGCATTCAAAATAATACTTAAAAGTACAGAAGTATTAACAGCTAAGTGTTCTTTAAGTCTTAAAAACTAATTTTCTTGAAACAAAACAAACAAAGCTATTTTGTTTTTTAACTTATGTCAAGTCCTGTTTAAAAAAAGCTCTATAAATAGGTGTTTTAACTTGAAAAAAGAAAGCAAATTGAATTTTACAGCATTTTAAATAAATTAATATTAAATTTATATTATTAAAAAATCAATACTGTAATGATACAGTATTGCCACACAAAAGTATTGCAGTATTATGCTGTATCAATTTTGCCCCCACTACTAGTTGCAGTTGGTGAAATAATTATTAAATTATTGATGAGGGGAACATTGATTTCATTCTGTAAAATGCGAACGTAGCAGAGAGCTGAGCAGAGCTGCTGTCTGACTCCCCGTTAAGAGAGATGCTGTGCACATTTTCGTACGAGGATTGGCGTATCGTCATTGATTATTTCAGAAGCTTGAGGTTTAGTTCTGTGTTTTCTTTCAAGTTTATAACTATATTTTTCAGTTTTGCTGCTTAAAATTATTTTGCAGAACATGCATGCGTAATGGGAGGAAGGTTGAATTCATGTGTCAATAGCCTGTTACATAAACAGGATTGTTTATATTTGAAACTGAGAATAAACGTTGTTTAAAATGTGGCGGAGTAGAAGTGTAAAATAACGTGGAGGAGTAAAAAAGTGTAAAATAAAGTGGTGAGTGAGTAGAAGTGTAAAATAACACTATAAAGTACCTGAATTTAAGGGCTACGTGTCCGCGTCTTGGCTGACTCTTCAGTGTGTAGACAGAGTTGGGATTTAGGTTGCTGGGGGATTTCAGGGATGTTGCTAGGTCAGTGGATTACCTTGTAATAGATCTGTAGGAGGGCAGCAGGACACACACACACAGGAAGTGTTGGCTTGTGTACGGGGGCTTTAATCCTTCAGACAAACATGCTAACTCCTCCTCTGGTTTGTAAGTAACGCTGGAAGCTAAAAATCTACATATTCTTAACGCCTTTTTCCGGTCCCACTGAGAGTCTGTTTTCTTGTCTCCTCTCTCAGGCGTGAATAACGATGACTCCCGTCCTCGCTGTTTGAACATGCTGCTCGGGTAGCGAAGCCGACCGAGAGGAGCGTCTACCCTCTTTACACTCCTTCCCCTCTGGACACACATACACACACACGCGCGTGGCTCAACTCAAGCACAACCATGCTGATCAAGGAGTATCGCATCCCCATGCCAATGAGCGTGGAGGAGTACCGCATTGCTCAGCTCTACATGATCCAGGTGAGTAGTTTTTTACTCAACAACAAAATCACACACTGTAACGGAGAGAGAAAAAGCAGTTTATTTTACCGTAAAGAGTTTACTTGAGGGTTTTGCAAAGAAGTTGTTAATCTGGAGTATTTTCTTTAGAGCTCAGGTGGGGGGGTGGGGTGGGGGTGGTGCAGGCACAAGGTGGAGGTCAGGAGTTTAAAGTGTCAACGTGTCATACTGTACCAGAACAAGAGCGGCGAAGAACGTGGTCAAAGGGTCACGGGGCAGCGTTGCTCTGCAGACCAGATGGTGCTCCATATGCCCGTGGATTGTGTTTCATTTAATAATTTTGTGCAAAAATACACACACACACAGACACACACACACACACACACATACACACATTCAAAAATAAAAAAACATAAAACAGACATAAAAAAGAATACTTTTTTTTTGGCCATGAATCAAGAAAGCATTAAAGTTTAGTGTGTTTTTTATAATTGAAAGAGCATATAAATAATTCAGTTAAATTATGCATATTATATTACAAGAAAGTGACGATTTAATCATTATGATAATTCCGGTTGTTGCTTATAGAAATTATTTATTTTTGATATTGGAAGCTGCCTCTTGTTGTTAGCTTTGCTCTGTCATTATTTCAGCGAGGTCAGCTGGGGCTGCTTTGTCTTTAAGGCAGCTGCAACCTGGCATCTGTAGTTGAGCTGATCTTCCACCAACGCTCAGTCTTTGCATTTAGAGCAGGCTAGATGAAAAAGAAGGCGATAATATACTCTAGTAGAGATTAAGATCTTAAAAAGTACATTTTTACTCAGTACTAGTAATGCAGCTCCATCCACCCCTGGTAATGTCCAGTAGTTGTCCAGATCACCTGTGTTTTTCTGCTTGTTTGAGGGAGCTACACAACATCACAAAGTTAAAATATTTTAACTTTTAACTGTAATGTCATCTACCAGTACTGTTCTCTGCTGGACCCATCTAATTTTATCATCCAGCTCTAGTCCACTCAAATGATATCCAGTCCTCCATCTACTTGCACAGGCTGACCCACAGCCCACACCCTGGGTCGGGTGGGTCATAAAGGGAAAAAGTTATAATTAAATTACAGAAATATTGTGCTAAAAATCCAGCTTCCACTGTCTCTTGTCTCTCTCTGTCTCTGTCTCTGTCTCTCACACAGCAAGCAGCTTTATCAGCAGCCCTGCTGTGTTTATGCTTTCCATTATTGAGCTTTTTACCATGACTATCTACTGAAGTCCGACATATTTAGTTCTCTCCGGTCACAATGTCCGGTAAAAATATTTCTCTCTGCAAATTTGTAGGCCTGTCGAAATTGAATCCATTTAATATGTGCTTCTTTATCATCATGTCAACAAACCACTGTACCTGTCAGCTGTGCGATCATGTAAGGAAACAAACAGCGGGCTCCTGGGTGAAAGTCCAGGGTTTGTTGGACCCAACCACTGCACCTCCTGCTCAGTGATTTTACAGCTCCTTATATTGCTTTGCTGCCAAAATGTGCCATCCAGCAGTGTTATAAACTGACCTTGTCCGGCAGGGAAGCACACCACCACAAAAGGTGTAAACTGGCACAGCGAAAGGTGTCTGACACCAAAATCACTGACCAAGTTTTACAAGTTGAGAATTAAAACAGGCTGATTCAGCATATGACACCGTGCATACTAGAAATGTTTTTCACCAGAGGAGAAAAAAATTAATAAATCTCAACAGACTTAGAACAGACAGACTGCAGCAGATGCTGTTGGTACAGATTCACCAACATAATTACAGTGAAGACAATTAGGGTTTGACACAATTATAGAAAGATTGTAAATGTATACAAAGAATATGGATCTAAACTTACACTCATGGTCAAATTTATGCAAATGTAGAAAAATGGTGAGGAAAAGTAAAAAAAATACGCTCAACAAACCTGAATATCAGCTTTTCATGTATACACACACACACACACACACACACACGCACACACACACACAGAGTGCTGGACCCCTCCTCTTCTTGCTGAGCGTCACAGCTGAGTGCCGGTTGCCATGGTAACTGGTGACATCAGCTGCAGCATGGCAGCCGCTGCCATCATTTGTTTGTGATATGGGCGGAAAAGAGCAGAGAGAGAGAGACAGTTGAGGGAGGACAGACGTGATGGTGCAGTCGACTTTAACATGACATGTCTCACTCTGAATTACTGGAAACAGATTCGGAGAGGCGGACACAAAAACAGCAATATGATGTCATAGATTTTAAACTTTAAATGAACTCATAGTTTGGAAACACTAACATGGACGCCACTAACAGTGAGCCACACTGACTACGTCTACACAAACACACACACACACTCATTTTTTGCAATAATTACAGATATGACTATATTCTCTTTGGCCTTGTTCTGAGGGAAGCATTTTTTTATTAAGACATGTTATGCCGGTATTATTTGGGTTTTAGGAGCTTTCTTTGGACATTTACACCGATCAACCTCCCAAAACAAGGAGCTCGAACCCAAAAGAGGGGCTCCTTCCGTCGTTTGGACGTGGTTTGGGTATGAAAAGGCAGACACAGAGCTAGGGGTGTGTGAATTTACGAATATACTTGTACTTACTTGTACTATACTTGTTCCACGTGTGATATATAAAAGGACTTTATCCTGAATAACAAATATAAATTGTCTAGTTTTTTTTAGCCACTATCATGAGACTTGCTTCTGCATTTTGTTTTTCTCTCTTGGCTCTCTGCTTCTCACAGACACACACACAAAAAGCAGGCCTTTTGCAGAGCTCCAATCGCAACTATATAGTCACATTGTGCAAACACGGAGCACCAGTGCGACTTGTAAATCTTTGCAATAAATGAACTGGAGAGCTGTTAGTTTGTTTCCAGCTCTCAGTGGATGAATCCTTAGTTTACATTTTAACTTTATACTATCGCTTTAAGCTTTGAGTCCAAAACAAAAACATCAACACTTCCAGCCTGAGATGAGCCGGGTCCTTCAAAATAAAAGCACAATGGGTTCTGCTTTGATTTATTTATCACAGTACTTTATTTAACTTTATACTTTAATTATTTACATTATAACAGTATTTTATTCAACATAATTATAACAGTAGTTTATGTAACTTTATTTTATGGCAGTAGCTACTTTATTTGTAACTGTAGTTCATTTAATAATTTCGTATTTTATTAGTTAAGAGTGGTTTAGAGGACATTTAAAAATACTATATATATATATTGTGAATCACAAGATATCTTAAAAAATATCATGCTTATTTTACACCAGCCCTGCCACGGATGTGTTCCCAAACCTGCAAAAACGTCCAAATTTAAAGAGGGGACACTTCTGATAAAAGTTTGCTCGTTTTCAGCTACAGCCACACATAGATTCTAATTCTTTGGGAAAAACTGGCGTTTTCATTGCATTTGCAGTTTTATTTAAACATTGAAGTGACAGTTTGATGCATGGCCGTTGTCTGTTGCCAGTTCCAAACTTAAAGCGAGCTCAGAATTTGAAAAATGGCAGCACAGCTGATGTGGGGCGTATGAAACGTCTGAGCGGCCCGTGATAACGTTTTGATGCATGAGGTTCTGCTGTGGCTCCATTAGGACCGTACGGACGCCTGAGGAGGGCAGCTGTGCACCCCCGGTTTATGCTAACCTTGCTGTGTCACATAAATTATTCAGGGACAGCTCAGCCCGGCAGAAGCGAGACCAACAGCAAAGCCAGACCCATTATAATTCCACCGAGTGTCTGCACAAAGCCAGTCGCACTCCTTAGATTGTACACGGGCTCCGTTTCCCTTCACTTCTTCTCCTCGATTTTCTTTTCCTGTCAGATACTCAAACTTTCTTCTCCCTTTTTGCAAATTGGCCGAGGCTCTTTTTCTCTGCGCTTTTGTTCTCTCAGACTTCTCTCTCTTGAACAGTTTGTGTCCTTGTTTCAAGTGGTTAAGTGCCTCTCTCTGCTTTTCTGACTCATTTTTCCTCATGTAGATGTTTGGTAGTCACATCACATCACTGTTTTTTAGTACATTCAAGGACTACAAGACCTATTTTCCTAAAAATGTTGCAGTGGTTGCTGAAAAAGATCCCTGGGAAGACATAATTTTGTATGGTCATAATTGCAGGATTAATAAGAAAGAACAAGATGATTTAAACCCAAATAAGTAATGATTCATTATTGATTTCTTATTTCTAACTTATTTTTTGTGTATGTCAAATTAAATGTGGACTGCATGTTCAGCTGACTTGCTGTGCACCGACTTAAAGATTTTTTAGGTTACGCTAACAATTAGACTGACTCTTTGATAATTAGTACCAAAATAAAGAGTCTTTTCCAGGAAACTTCTGAGCAAATGCTGTACAGGATTCAAACACTGAAAAAAATACAAAAGAGAACCACAAAAGTCTCTATACTGCTCATGCAGAGTAATCCAAGTGTCCTGAAGCCTTGACGTACACGTTCACATGAGACCAACAAGAGCTCTCTGTATCTGCATGCTGGTGTTTACATGCAACCTGGCAGCCTCCCCCACACACAGCAGTTTTAAATCCGACAGAGAGACTTGTTGCTTTCTGTTAACCCCACAAAACTCCCTCTCTGTGTGATGGCTTTGAAAAAAACATATTCGGCAAATCTGCACTGGAAACGGTTTTTTTTTGGCTTTTCCAGGTCACGTGATGCTATGGCTATGCACTTGTCTGTAGGAACTGGCTCCCTCATGATGCCGCAGGAGCTACAAGAGCTGTTATTGCATAACTCTTCAAAAGTTGAGCGAATCATCTGTAAGTTTTGAATCCACAATTCCTCTGTGAAATTGTGGACTACCAGCACCCAGAAATCCCTCATATGTGGCCGCTTCCACGTATGAGGGGCTCGCCTTTATATTAATGCTCCCATAACACACCTACGTCGCCTTTGATTGGAAATCATGTCGGCTAGTGCAAAGCTGCAATAGAAATAAAGCTGCTGATGTTTTGAACAACCGTCGCCATGCTTCTTGGAGTGTTATCGCCAGAGGAGAAGTCACATAGCATCACTCAGTGCAAACGCAGACATCTCAAAACTGAGATTTATGACATTTAGAGAACATGGCTTAAGTTTTGCACAGATCTGTAATTGAAACCCGCCTTGTGTCTGTGCATGTGTGGTTGTTGAATTTTGATGACGGTCAAACACCAGAAAATGCACACATCAGCAGCAGACGCAGCATCTTTAGGTTTGGAAAAGCTCCCGCTGCTGTTGCACATGGCGCTTGTTTTTAAGTAAAGCAGCAGACAGGGGGGAGAAGGTCGTATTAATATGAGGTGCATGTATTAAAACTGCTGACTGCATCTTTAAGTTCAAGTCTAAAGTCTTGGGCGTCTGTGACTGTTGTTTGTGTCAGTTGTTTTCATTAAGATTCATGAAGCTCCTGAAAGTCGCTGGAGAAACGCTGTACAGATGGCTGTGTAGCTCTAAGACGTGTGTCATTAATGCAGATCCTCTCTCCTGTGCTGCAGCAGACACGAGGAGGGTAATTTAGGGCCCTTAGCTCCTCACCTAAATTACATTACCTGCTAGATTACAGCAATTTTCCAGCTGTTTGCCTCCTCTGACCTTCATTACTGATATCACCTCCCTAAAGTCTTGAGGAGAGAGAGCTCCGTGTTCAATCAGAGCTCTCATTGTTGACCCCGAGCGCCCCGCTCTTGCTGTTAATAATGATCGCGATGATTTGTATTCACGCAGTGCTGTTCCTCGACCCGCAGCACATTACAATGGACGGGATAAAAAAGCTTTTCAATCACCACTTTGACACCAGGATACACTTTGTACAGTACGATCATCTGACTGACTCAGCAGAAAGATAAAAACTCAGCAGTCTGTGTAAACAAAGATTTAATAAAGTGATTAAAACTACAGTGCAATTCATATTTTGTCAAAAGTATTTATTGTGGTTGAGATGTTGGGCTGAAACAAACACGTTTTAACTGATTATTTGCGCTCAAAGTAACCGCTCCTTTATCAGTGTGTATTTGTATGAAGGCAGCTTAACCCTTCAGGGCCCGCTGTAATATTACACACACTCGTATTGCTCTGCGCACAAAATGCACTTTTTTAAAAAAAATCAAGCTTTAAAAAAATATTATGCATTAATATTATTTTCTACTTTCATTGAGTTTAATGTTTAACCAACATCAGTCTTAATCATTTATATCAACTATTAATTAAATTTCAGAATTTTTACCCTTTAAATGCCAGATTTTTGTCATAATGCTACCATGTATTTAGATTGAAAAAACAACAAAAAATGATTTTAATGATTCTTTTCCTTAGTATACTACATGCAAAGTAGAATTTTCTTTTTCTTTTTCTTTCTTTGGGTTTTTATTTATTTTTTTTATTGTTATAGTCTGGGATATGACAAAGATTTGCAGCATTGGTTTGCAACATGAGTAAAAAGTGAGTAAAATGCACCAAACAGTCCCTAAGTGTTAATATATTTTACCAGCCATATAAACAGTGGGTGATCCGGTCTACATGAAGAGCCTGTAAGAAGATGAAGTGTGTTTTTAAACACAAACTGATGCTTTAATCCACAACGTGCTGTTAATGCACAGCTCAGTCTTAAAAGATCTGTAGGGTCAGACCATCTGCTGCCTTTTATCAGAGGTCACAAGATGAGGAGAAAGAGAAACTACTGATTTCAAATCCTCTACGCAGCGAGACCCCTGAACTCCTCTGAAAAAAATAAGCTCTTAACAGAGTTAAGATAATTTAACGCAGAAGGAGGGGAGGGGAGAAATAAGAGGCAAAATGAGCTGTGGAGGAATCTGGACGATGTGAGTCTCTTCTTTATTTTTCCACGTGGCCGCTGTTTTCTTTCCAGCTCATCACTCTGCCTCTGCTGCGTCATCCGTCCAGCTCTCTGAGGGATTTCACAAGGTTGGACACCACCGCGAGTCAGAGACAGGAGCGCTGTGTAAGGGTCTCAGGGGTTTAATTTAAAGTTACAGGAAAGGCGGGAGGATGTGTGATGTCAGGCGACCGCGGCTGGATGACTCGATGCTAGCAGTGGCTGATTTTGCACTGAATCATCTCTCAAACCCACTTTTGACAAAATAACTGGGAATGAGGGGGTTTCAGTTTGATTTACTCAATAAACTCTCTAATCAGAGTGAGGGGTTGTAAAAATGTTGCTCATATTCAGTAAAACACCTGCTGCTAAAACACCTGTCATTGTCCAGATTTTATATACACAAGTTACAGTACAAACGGTGCCCAATTAACCATAGAGGCTCTTATTAATTTTTGAAATATGTGTCCTCTTTTTAAACATAAAAATGGGGAATGGGAATTATTTGCTTTTTAAACAAAAACTAAAAACGGTTCTTAAACTGAATAAACAAAGTTTTTGTTCCTTCTCGTTCCTTAATTATCAGAGTTTCAGGTCTCTGTCGAGGGAAATAAATGTGATCTTTTTTTCCAGTGCAAAGCATTTCTTTAAAAACAAAAAAAAATCTTTATTTGGAAATGTTGCCATACAAGAAATACAATGGGCGTGCAGTCAGACTGACATTTCCTTTTTTGAACAACTTCACCAACCACCTAGAACATGGAGGACACTTGCTGAGAAAAGCAGAAAGAGAATATTTACATGTAAACAAAAAGGAAATTCATGTACATGTATGTATGTGTGAGGTCGCACTGAGGGTTTCTATTGTTTTCTTTAATAAAACACAATAATCAATACAACATAGACGTAAGTACATGCAGGGAATAGTTTCTTTGCAGTCTGGGTTAAAGAGCCGCTGATTTCATTGTCTCGTCTTTACCTGACCACCAAACCTCCACCTGTGAAGTAATATAACCAAATGCAAAATATCATATTGCTTTGGTTTTCGATGACTTTAAGTAACTCCTCCTCCTCACTGTGTCCTGTCACCTCACTGCCGTCTTGCAGAAAAAGAGCAGAGAGGAGAGCTGTGGCGAGGGCAGCGGGGTGGAGATCCTGGAGAACAAGCCTTACGAGGATGGCCCCGGCGGCTCGGGTCAGTACACGCACAAAGTCTACCACATCGGCAAACACATCCCGTCCTGGTTCTGTGCCATCCTGCCTCAAGCTGCTCTCCGAGTGGAGGAGGAGTCCTGGAACGCCTACCCCTACACCCGAACCCGGTGAGACTCAGTGACTCATCACACTCGTATTAAAAATGATGAACGCTCATTTGGACGAGAAGATATTAACAGAAGAGCTCAGACACTAAAATCATCCTCGACCTAAAACATTTGTTAAGCGTACATCACATAAAGTGATTTCAGGCAGGTGGCATTATTTAAAGTACAAAGACTGAACTCTTGGTAATAAAAAGCTGTTAATGGTTTTCATTTTACAGCTTCTAGATTCATAAGATTCATGAATTAATAAAATAACACTCAGTAGATATTGCTGATGGGGCCATTTCTTTTTTTTTTTGGAACAATTTCAGCTGAATAATCAACTTTTTTATATCCTCCGGATGAATTAACTTGTGGATTAATAGACCACATTGTCTCAGCTTACTGAAATTCTTCAACTATTTAATATTTTCTTACCATAAACTGCCAAAGTAATGAAAGAAGGTGCTCTGGGGGACATAAATCCTACTTCTTTTTTTTTCCGTTAAGATTTTTATTGAATTTTTCATACAATAACATTAGCAGTAGAACCCACATCTACCTTTTCTTCCATTTCCCCCTTATCATCGCCCAACTCCCCTACACAATCCTCGAGTGTACATTCAAAATAATCAGTGATGCACGATAATTATTTTTTCAACCAATACAGATAAACAGAACATTTCCAGCTTCTCGTGACCGATAACATGCCGATAATTTCTTATTGCTTATTTTTCATTACCTGAGGGCATGAAAGGCTGAGATGTGGTGAGTATAGATTAATTTAATTTGTGCATTTTCCTAAAAAAAACACATTTCAGACAAAAAGCTGGGATTTTTTTTTTTTTTCCCCTCTTCTTATGTCAACTTGAATTGTTCAAAAATAATACCGAAAAATAATAATTATTGGTCCGATAATTATCGTGCATCCCTAAAAATAATATTTATAATACTAATAAAATAACAGATTTAATGTTAAAGTTACAAGACATACTGTATACAAGCTCTAAAGCTCTAATAAAAATTAATCTAAAAAATTACAATGAAAAAAAATGTCTATATGAAAATTGCTTTTTAAGTTGTGAACTATACGAATAGTGCAAAGAAATGAATACTGAATGGATATATACTTGTACTGGATACTTTTTGTACATTATGCACGTGCATACATGCTAAGTATACACTGTGTAGGATTTGTGTTTAGAGTGACAGATGATATGTTCATTAAAATATAATCTGTAATAATCCATAAAGCAGTGGATGTTTGGTTATTTACAGTTTATGACAGTAACAACTGTTTCTCTCTTGTGTTTCTCTTGTGTTTCTTGTGTTTCTCAGGTACACGTGTCCCTTTGTAGAGAAATTCTCGATAGACATCGAAACATATTATAAACCAGACACTGGAAATCAAGCGGACGTCTTCTTCAACATGTCCTCTGCTGAAAAGAGACAGAGGACAGTAGGTAAGCCAGTCGTGACGGACACAAAAGAACACACCCTCTGCTACCATCATAAAAAGTCCTCTTTTTTAACCCTTTGAAGCCAGATTTCTCACATAAACATGAAAAAGGCAACAAACAAGAAAATACTTAAAATTTACAAGAAAATTTTCCCACAGCACAAAAAAGACACCAGAACAGGAAACAATCTGAAAATAATATAAAATAAAATTAATATTAACCCTTTAACACTGGATCAATATATTTTCTGTTACCTAATTTTAAATGTATAATTATAATGATACATTTTCCATTTTTTTAAAACTTTTTTAATTACTTTTTTAATTTAATTTAATTTAATTTTTGCAGAACATTCCATGCCAATTTGCTGACTGTTTTTTTTTCTAAATAATATACCTCATAGGTTTAAATGCTTGTGAAAGGCGTCTGAATGCAGCACAAGAAAACTAATATTGATCCAGTGTTAAAGGGTTAATGGATAGCCAGATGAGGAGTCAAATTTGCATCATTTTCAGTAAAACACAGACAGTGTGACGAGCCGGGACACAGACTGAGAGTGTAAGAGCTCGTGTTGAGCCTCTGAATACTAAAATTCACTGGGGTGCAGGTAAAATGTGCAGACACTTTCCCTGCAGGGAGTTGTTACATAAAACTCTCTCGCACACACAAACACACTCACATACACAAACTCGCGCACACACCTTTTGAGACAGGTGTTCAGTCAGTACGTGGCGACATCTGTCCTGCTCACACCTGCTGTTCACATCTGCTTCAGCTTTGTGTGATTAATAATATTTCTTCCCCCCTGCAGACCCCATAGACATCGTGAAGGACTACATCCCTCCCCACGAGTACCTGGTGGAAGAAGACCCCAAACTGTATCAGTCGGCAAAAACCAAACGGGGTCCACTGTCGGACGACTGGATCGAGGAGATCAACCAGAACCCCGGAGAATGTCCCGTCATGTGTGCATACAAGCTCTGCAAAGTGGAGTTCAGATACTGGGGCATGCAGTCCAAGATCGAGCGCTTCATTCACGACGTGGGTAGGTATGGCAGATGGTGTGTGTGTGTGTGTGTGTGTCCTTGAGAGTCTTTGCAGCCAATTCACCTCTCCCGCAGTTTCTTCATTTTTCTCTTTCTTTTTATCTTTGAATCAACATCTGAGATATTTTATTTTGTCACTGACTTCACTTTGAAAATCTCCTTTTTCCGGAATAAGCGCGTTTGTCAGTTGCACCACAACAACGATAGATTCAAGATTCAGTCATCGTTTTTTTAAACGTATCTTCATACATTATTAGGCTCACTTTTATAAATATGATATTGACACACAATTGAAAAAAAGACAAGATATGTTGATAATTAGTCATGTGACTTCCATGTGAATACTCAGGTAATTTCACTGAGCAAAATCTGAAGAAGCTACACATCAAAGGTGTTGCTCGCTCCGAATAAACTCACAGTAAAGCGGCAATCACACTGAGACGCATCGCACAGACGCCGCCGCTCCAAAATGCCTCAGAAACGCATCTGGATAAACCGCTGGGAGCGCCTGTGGAGCAGGTCTGCGAGCACGTGGCCTGAAAATGACATTAATTAGCGGTTCGACTCTGCGGCCTGAGTGTAAAAGTTGAAAATATTTGAACTTTTCTGGCGCCTAAAAAACCTCAGGGAAAACACACCACGCAGCAGCGAGAGAAATGCTTGTCAGAAACGTTTTACAAAGGAAATGTTAAAAAATGCAAATCAAACTGAGCCGACCTGCTGGTGGAAATGTTCCCATTTTTACGTTTTAATCAGCCACCACATTTAAAAACAAGCAAAACTGATAACGAAAATCAGAAAAATGCTTAATTGAATCAGCTAATAATAAGTCAGTTTACAGTATTGACGCATGTAAATATATGTATAATTTACTTAGATAATTGTGATACTTAAAAGTACATTTATTGCCAGAAAGTTACTTTTGATACTTAAGTACAGTTAACACAAAATGGGAACCGTAAATCCACGTTTCGAGGTCTGATTTCTACTTGTTTCTATGAATAGCAGCGATCCGTTTGCTTCTCTTTTTCTCTCTTTTCGGCAGTCTGTAAGAAAAACGCTCCGACTGCTCGAATCTTTCTGTGCGGTCAGTCGCTCAGCAGCTCTTCCCCATTTCAGATGTGTTTTTTGTGTTTTCACGGCATTCGAGCTAACGCTGCCGCTCGTTTTTCTGACCCTCGGTGGATATTGTTAACATTTATTTTCACTCAGATTTTTGATATGATACGTGCATTTTTACTATTTCAAGCCACCTTTCCAAAGGCTTTAAGATTTTGGGAAGTCAGAACTGCGTGATACTTTTTTCTCTTAAGTTAGGATAGGAACTTTAATTTAGGAACTGTTTATCTGTGATGTCTTTTTTCCTAAATCAGGTCCCAACACTAATTACCAAACAGTTGAGATCTGGATCTGGAAGTGAAGAGGTTTCTGTAATAAGATCTCTTTAACGATTAACCCCTGATTAATGAAAACTGTCTGATAAAGAGCAGAAAAAAAGAGAGGAGGGGAAGATACTGAGAGAGAAGCAGGTGAGCGTGAGGAATAGTCGGAGGAAAGGTAAATCAAATAAACCAAACGCTTAAGAAACCCTTTAGAGAGCGCTGGAGAAGAAGTCTGGCTCCCTGAGATAACACAACAGACTGGATTAATTTCCTGCCGCTGTTTCTGTTCCTCTGCTGTGATTTAAGACTGTTTATACAGCGACGCTGCGCTCGCTCGCTCACCGCGTTTACCTCCAGACTAATGAAGCAGCAGCTGCTCTATCTTCATGGCATTCTCACTCGCTGCTCTAATCAACACGTCCAGCCTCAAAATGTGTTTTTTTTTGGTCCCTGTTTAATCCACCGACGCTTCAAAGCACACGCTTTATAGAAGTTTTCCTTTGTTTTTATCTGATACCACCTGAAGCTGTTCACTGGGCTTTTACTCTGAAATATTCACTGCATTAACCCTTTAAAACCTGGATTAACGTCAGGTTTTCTTGCACTGGGTTGAGATGACTTTCACAAGTATTTATGTCTTCGAGCACAGAGCTAATCGGTCTGACGTCTTTTCAAAACATGGGGGAAAAATGAGCAACTTGACTAGAAATTTTCTGCAAATTGCAAGAAATTAGTAGATTTAGAAAATGATTTTTAAAAAGCGTATCTAGGGAAAAAAGAAAAAAAATCCTAATTAAAAATGATAAAAAAATTTTAACCACCCTGTCTTGTTTTTTATTTTCCTTTTCTTTTTTCTTTGTCTGTTTTTTGTTGTTTTTTTTTCTAATTTTCAGGTAATTGTACTTTTTAATAATTTCTGGCTAACTGTTGGGTTATTTCTTCGAGTGCAGACAAGTGCTGCAAAGATGAAAAGATATATTTAGATAATTTAAAATAAAGTTTTTGTGTCGGATTTAGAAAATTATATTTTTTTGAACAATTATTCAGGTCATGGAATTTTCTTTTGTTTTTTAATTTACCCTCTTTTTTTTTGCTCATTTTCAGTTAAATTTTTTGTACGTTTTTGTGTTGCAAATTTCAGGGGTAATTTCTAGTGTTGCTCATTACCTTCTTAACATGCTTTTGAAAGAAATCCTGGCAGTTTTTTTCAGGTTTCAAAGGGTCAACACACCAGTTATAACATTATCTTTTTATTATAAATGGTGTTGGACGGGTCATTCGGTCGTATAAAACAAAACCTCTTAAATTGTATTAATGTGTCGCTGGTTATTTCCACTGGATATTAATTCAGTAGTTATCTCTGTTTGTTGATTTTGTCTTCATCACCAGGTGGGATGTTTTAATCATGATCTGCTCAGAGGGTTCAGGTTTTATAACAGCTGCTGCTTGTTTAGTTCATGAAACGAAAGACATCGATTCAAACGAAATCTCTTTTGATGGATCACCTGTCACTCGTGTTAGGGGGTCAGGGGATTTCTCCAGTGTGTTGTTTTTATTCAGGGTGTATTTCTCGATATAAATAATGCTCGTGTAATGTCATTGAGATCAAGATTTGTTTTGCACAGGAGACCTGAGTGCAGCAGAAGGATTATGTATCAGGAGAAAACCAAAAATATTTGTCAGATCTGTTTTTCAGAGCCAATTTCTACCACGTGTCCCCTTCAGAGTGATACTCAGGAGCATTCGAGGTAAAAAATAGTATTACGAGCTATAAAAATTCCCTGTCGCATTAAAAGTTCAATCGTAACTCATTCTCTGTAACCGTTTATCCCATTCAGGATCAGGAATTATTAAATCAGGATTTATTAAATGGGTGTTAGTATGATAGTGTTTTAAAAAATACCAGTTTTAGCCGGACTAACACAATAATTGAATGTTTTCCAACATTATGTAAACATGTATGTGTTGTAAAGTGTAAAAAATGAAAAGTTTTAAGCTTTGTCTTGAAAGTATTCAGAGTGGAGGCTTTTCTAACATCATCCTGGAGTTTATTCCAGGTTTGTGTTGGCTAAAAATGAAGATTGCAACACTAGATTTATTATAAAAACAACATTTTATTTCAACAAAATAGGAAACTTCATTATTTTAATAGCAAAATTTACATTTGCATTACAGTTTTTGAATGCTTTATTATTCGGTCAGAGACGTAAATGGACTTTATCTCAATTTCCTAACTCAAAATTCTTTACTGTGATGCGTTATTTGTTAAATAGGATTCTTTTTTTTCGGCAGAACAGCTTTCACGTCACCGTGCTCCTCCTCGTGTCTGAAACCAAACCCACACCTCAGCCGAGGACCTTTAACTGACATTCTCAACTGTGAATCTCTGACAGTGCGTTCTGTATTTTCCGGCCGCACTAATCCATTTAGTTGTTTTGTGTCAGCGAAATACGATTTGTTCTTCACTAAAATGCCCATGAATCTTTGTTTCTGTCCCTGCAGGTCTGCGTAAAGTGATGGTTCGGGCTCACCGGCAGGCGTGGTGCTGGCAGGACGAGTGGTACGGCCTGACCATCGAGGACATCAGGCAGCTGGAGCTGGAGACTCAGCTGGCTCTGGCTAAGAAGATGGCCCAGTACAGCCTGAACGAAGAGGGGGGGGCAGAGACCAACGGCTCCTCCGTCAGCCAGGACCAGGAGCAGGAAGCGGAGGCCGTGGGAGCAGCTGCAGAGGCCGACGGAGGAGGAGGGAAGCTGGGAGATTCACTGGAGACACGAGGGGAGCTCACCAAGCAGTGGTCAACATCCTCGAGATCCTCCAACAGGTCGTCCAAGAGAGGCGGTGAGGACGACACGCTGCGATTTACCTCGTTTTATTGTCCTTCATCCAGAACTAACATGTTTACTTTTCTTCAAAAACACGAGGAAAGGCAATGAACAAATCATAAAAAAAGTTAAAAAGTGACAAGAAAATAGCCTGAAAATTTATGTTTTAAAAAGGAAAGAGAAATTAGAAAATAACCAAAAGTAAATATTAGAATTATATACTCTAATTATGTTACAGGAGATATATCTGTTTTAATTTTAGTATTTTTTCCAGTATTAGTTCACTAATTCTCAGGTAATCTTTTTTATAATTTGTTACTAATTTTGATTATTTCTTGTAAAGTTTCCCATCGCCTTCCTCTCATGTTTTTGAAAGAAATTAAGTCAACTTACTTGGGTTTCAAAGGGTTAAGTGTATGCCATTTTTAGAGTATTTTCAGACTTCACCTTGCTGCCAGAAACTTGTCTACGCCCTACGAGGAGGCAAGATGCAATTTATGTTGCAAAATAATGTCTTACATCAGGAAACTTGTTTTCCCAGTAATATAAAATGGACAGTAAAGATGGAATTACAATTTTTTTAACATCCCATCATGAGCGCTAATCATTTTATAATACATAATTAAAACTAATGATGCCAAGATTTTTTAAAGAAAACATTTACAATAAATTAACAGTCACTCGTTAAGCAATAAAAGCGAAACCATTTCTGTAAAAACATATTGACCAACATTTGCACCAAATAATAGAAAAGTATCAATAGTGGTATCAATAAAGAACCTGATCATCAAGGAATTTTGATATTAGTGTCATTATCAATAAAAATTAAGGATCCCTAACGCTGACTATGGAGAAGCACCTCATACAAGCCCACCTCAGAAGTGACGAACTGTCCCTTTAACATCACGTCCTCTTTGTCTGTTGCGTGTCCACAGGGAGCCCGTCTCATCAGAGCATTTCAGAGTGGAGGATGCAGAGCATCGCGCGAGACTCAGAGGACAGTACGGACGACGAGTTCTTCGATGCTCACGGTAAAATCATCGCTTCCTGCACGATACGTTTCATACTTACAACACGGGCTGCAAAGGGTCGGAAATTTCTAAATTTTCTAATGGAAGTTAAGCACTGGAATTTTTTCACAATCTCAATATAAAATAAAATTATACATGGTTATTTGGGGAAAATGTTCACATTTATAAAGCAATATTAGGTTTGTTGAATGTGTTTGTGAAAAGTATGTCCAGGGTAAATTTCTGTCAATTTTCTAAGTGGAGTTATGATCAAGAATTTGGGGAAAATGAAAAATGAAATCCGATACAGAGAAAGTCTGTGTAGATGTTAAGGAGACCTGAGAAGAACGTTATTATTTTGAGAAAAATACTATATTTTTGAGGCGCTTCAGAGGGATTTTTTTATTCTCGTTGCTCAATGAAGTTCAATGCAAAGTAAAATAATTAATTAAACCATTAAAAATCAAAGTAGAGTTGGCTTGATTTCTTTCAAAAACATAGAAGGAAGGCGATGAACAGCAAAGGAAGAAATGACCCCAAAATTAGCAAGAAAAAAGTACAACGAAATTTCATGAAAATTAGTTTTAAAAAAATCCTTAATAAACAAAATAAATAAAGAAATAACCTTTGAAAAATTGCCTACAAATTCTAATAATTCTATAACATTATTTTAAATATGTAATTATGATGATTATAAATATATTTTTCCCAAGCTTTTCAATTTGCAGTTTGTGGAACATTTTTTTCCATGTTGCTTATTGTCTTTTTTCCATGTTTTTCAAAGAAATCACACCAATTTGCTCAGGATTCAAAGGTTTAAATGCTTGTGTGAGACATTTTAAAAGCAGCAAAAGTGATGTTGTTCCAGGTTTTAAAGGGTTAAGCAATACATACATTCAGTGCCATACTTAAGTAAAAGTAATACATACTTGCAGTACATTGTAGTTAAAGTATCAAAAGTAAATGAGCTCGTTTTGCAGTAAAATGCCCCCTGTGACTGCCACAATGTTAATTAGCATTTAAGTCATCAAATGATTGTATTTTCTTTCTTAATTTCCATGAGAAGGTTTTACAAATTTGTCTGCTTATGATCTAATAAAGGTTTGTTTGTCATCATGGTGAATACTGACAAACAACCCCGACATACCTGTTTTATTCCAGATAATCCCATGGAAAGTTTTCCACCTTGAACATCTGTGGGATTGTTTATTCCTCCTTACAGCACGTTATAAACACAGCTATAAATTATATTTCAGTGGTGCCTCCTGCCTCGTTCTGGTTTTACAGCTGACAAACATGATCCTGATTTTGACTGATTTACTTGTATCATTTCCCCAGAGTGGCTTCTTGTTTAGTGTCATTAGTTCAGGTGAATTTCTTTTAAATTAATGCCTCAAGATTTTCTAATAAAAATATCAGACCATCAGATTTATAGAGGATATATTATGGGCTATTTTATATTGACTAAATGAGCAGTAAATTGGTTTTGTCCTTCAAAAAAGCTGCTAGAAACATGTTTATTTAATTTTATCTATAAAGCAAATTTAAAAATAACTCATGCAAAGACATTAAAACAACCTTCAAGGGGGTTTAAATTGAGTCTTGTCAGATTGTTCGGACCTGATTTAAGTGCATCAGATTATTTATATCGAAGGTTTTCTGTGTTTCTTGCAGAGGACTTTTCTGACAACGAGGAGATGTTTGCCAAGGAGATCACCAAGTGGAGCTCCAACGATCTGATGGACAAGATAGAGACGATAGAGGTGGATGAAGCACAAGGTCGGTGACTCTCACTCAGTTACATTTATAGATATTTTAACTTTAAATTATAAAAGGGATAACTGGGGAATTTTTCAATGTGGACTCTATCTCGTGTTTTTGTTTCTGTTTAATACTAATAATAGTAATAATAGCTACGACTCATATTGCATTTTTTTAAGTACTCTAAGACGCTTTACATGAGATGCAAAAAGAAAATAAATACAAATACAAAATAAAGAATAAGAAATTGACGGTGATCGATTTGAAAATTTGTTTGAAAATGAGTGTTTTTTTAGTATTATTGTTATTTTTCACTGGACCAATTAAAAAAAAATATTGTCTCCATGTGTCATTTAAACCGTATTTACGCGGGACTAGTATTTTTTGGGGCCCTGCGGTAATTTGTAATATTTGCGGAGGACTTCTATGATTTTAAATCCCATGCAAATGAGCTATGTCTGTAATTTGTAAAGTAAAAATTCCAGGGTTAATTCCCTACAATATTTTGGCAAACTCAGAGGTCATGGGATGAAATTAGTCCCGTGTGAATTACGTAATTAAATAGTACAAAATATTAATTTTGACTACAACACCAGGTAATACTAGTCCCTTGTAAAAGGGCTTTAGACACAAAAAATGCTGAAGTTTCCCTTTAAGGTCACATTATATCCTGTGCTTAAAAAGGAGAACGCAGGTCTGATTTTTATGAGTCGTCTTTTATCAATAAGTGTCTGACTGAATTTTTTATTTTCACAGAAACTTTGTACCAGGAGTCGGGCGGCGAGTACGCTGTGATGAGTAACGAGGAGCGGCACGAGGAGGTACAGTTTCTCCTCTTTTCTCTCGTTTCATTCATGCCTCTCCCTCTCTCTCTCACACTGACACTCTTCATTAAATAGCTTTTAGATAACACTCCCCCTCCTAAATTAGCTTTCAGTCACCCTGACAGTGTAGTGAAATTAGGATCCACTCTGCTGCAGCCATCAGCCGAGTTTAATTTCATCAGAGGTAAAAGATTAAGCACCCACAGCGGCGACTCTGCACCTGTCGCTGCACTTACACCTTTAAAATACGGCCCTGAGGCGCCCACGGGTTTTTTGTTTGTATAAATGCTGTGTGTTCTTTGTGTCCAGCGCCGTGTCTCAAAAAGGAAGAGACATCCGTGCATCCGAAAACTAAATGTAAGTGTCAGTCCCGTAGAGGCTGTGTTGTAGACAGGGTTGGAAATTAGCACCGGTTTCTGCTAAATCACCAGCCACAAAAACAATGGTTATCTTCTGAGAGGCTGGCAGATTTTGAGGTCCACAGCCACAGTGGACACAAAGGTTAATGTCCAACCCTGGTTTTAGAAGTCTTTGTGGATTTAGACATTTAGGGATACACCGTAGAGCACGTTATAGGAAAAATCAAAACATTAGAATAGATTCAATTTAGTGAAGAATAAAGTGTTGATCTCTCTTTTTCTTGGCTAGTAGTAGTTTGCAGTAACATGTACAAATAATAATAATTAAGTTTATTTATATAGCACTTATCAAAAACACTGTTACAAAGTGCTTTTCTTAAAAACACAAAAATTACACTCAGAAAAAACACAAGCACATTAGAGCACATTATAGGTAAAACATTAGAATAAATTAAATTTAGTGTAGTATGTAGTATTGATCTCACTTTTTCTTTGATCCGAGTAGCTGGCAGTGAAATATAATTTATTTGAAAAAAAAAAAAAATAGATCATAATAATAATAATAATAATGAAGTTTACTTATATAGCACTTATCAAAACCATTGTTGCTATGTGCTTTACACTTAAAAACACAAAAATCACAAACAGGAAAAAATTTAAAGCACAACATAAAATAAAAACATATGAAAACAACACAAAACTTTTCAAAAGAAAAAAAATACGTACATGTAATGCATATATTTTTTTCTCAGCAATAGTATTTTTCCTCTTCTTTTTTCTCTTCTCTCCTCTTCCTGTTTCCCTGTAACCTGCTCGCTCCTTCATCCCTATTAACCCTGTTTCCTTCCTGTCCACCTCCTGTCCTCTCTCATGCAGGACTGTTCGTCTCAGCAGTGTCTCCAGCCGTCCAAAACTCACGTCCTCGTCCTGGTCCTACATGGAGGAAACATTCTGGACACTGGCTCTGGTACAACAGCAACAAAATCCTGCAGCAAAATAGTGATCTTAAAGATGATTCGTCAGTGTTGTGTTTACAGCGTGTTTCCGCTGCACTCAAGTGGCCAAAAAAAATGCAGATATTGCAGATTTAAAATCACAAATGTTTTGATTCAGAGGCGACAGATCTTTTCAGCAGGAAACACATAATTACAGCTCTGAAGTGGAGCAGTAGTTCCCAAGAGTCTGTCCTCCAGATGTCACAAGATAAATCTGAGGATGTGTATGAAGGAAAACAGGATAAGAGAGAAGAAACACAATTTCTGCTGTTTAAATAAATTCATGTTTACCTTTTCTTGACTTTGATTAAGAGTCATAAAATTTTGACTTGCAGCTTGTTAAGAAATCCAAATTGTTTTATAGGATTCAGAAAAGGTTTGGATTCGACCTAAAAATGTTATATTTTGTTTGTGTGCAGGTGAACAGAACAGTAAGCAGGGAGATGTGAACACGCTGAGCGGAGCCTTCGAGACGGTGATGAGGGTCCATTACCCTGCAGCGCTCGGCCGCATCGCCATCCGGATGGTCCCCTGTCCCGCTGTGTGTGTCGACGCGTTCTCACTCGTCTCCAAGTGAGCCAAAACTCTTTAGTATTCAACCGAGTATTTAAACAACCTGCTGTAAAACGGTGAATGTTAAACACACACACGTCCTCTCCGCTCTGCAGTCTCAGCCCCTACAGCTACGATGAGAGCTGCCTGTCCAGCAGCCAGGACCACATCCCTCTGGCTGCTCTGCCTCTTCTGGCGACATCTGCACCACAGTACCAGGACGCCGTGGCAACCGTCATCTTACGAGCCAATCAGGTGTACAGCGACTTCATCAAGTCTCTAGAGGGAGCGTCTTTTAACGGGCAGGTCAGTGTGTAACCTGGAGGTTGGTGTTTTCTCCTCAGTGGTTTGATGACTCATGTGCGGATGATTCATGTGTGTTCGTGTGTCTGCGCTCTGATGCAGGTGTGTGTTATTGGAGACTGTGTTGGAGGCATCCTGGGGTTTGATGCTCTGTGCAGCAGCTCGGTGACGGTGTCGGAGAGCCAAAACAGCAGCAGACGAGGCAGCGCCATCAGTGTACAGGTAACGGTCTCTCTGACGTCAAACGAGACTGAGAGGCTGCAGCAGTGACACTCAACTTATGGCCCGCTGGCCAAATCTGGGCCCTGATAGAGCCATTCCCAACAGATGTCCTAGCTGAGCCCCTAATGTCCTAAAATCCTAGAAATGTAAATAAATCCTAGAAAAACCCTGAAATCCTAAAAACGTCCTGAAATCCTAGAAACACCCTAAAATCCTAGAAACGTCAGTAAATCCCAAAAATGCCGTAAAATCCTAGAAATCTAAATAAATCCTAGGAAAACCCTAAAATCCTATAAATGTCCATTAATCTCAGAAACAACCTTAAATCCTAGAAATGTCCTAAAATCCCAGAAATTCCCTGATACCCTGGAAACATCTTAAAATCCTGCAAGTGTCCAAAAATCCAAGAAATGTCCTAAAATCCCAGAAACACTTTTAAGTCCCTAAACATCCTAGAAATGTGCTAAAATCCTAGAAATGTGCTAAAATCCTGTAACTATGCTAATATCCAAGAAACATCCTGAAGTCTTAGAAATGTCCTATAATCCTAGAAATGTCCTGTAATCCTAGAAATGTCCTAAAATCCTAGAAACATGTATGGGGTCCTGCGACTGGCCCCCGGTCTCCTGGCATTTTGGAAAAATGGCCTCAGGCGAAGCCAGTTGAGCGTCTCTGGGCTGCAGTGGCGCTCTAACAGCTCTGTGAAGCCGCGCATGAAAAATGTAAACTGTAGAAACCTTTTAAACACTCGTTTGTCTTTTTGTTTCCTCCGTCTCTCAGGACACAGACCTTCTCTCTCCAGGTATCGTCATAAACAGCGTCTCTCCGTCCTCGCCGTCCCTCGAAGGAAGCCGCCACCTCAGCCGCAGCAACATCGACATCCCTCGCTGCTCGGGGCCCGACGACCCCAAGAGACAACTTCCACGCAAACGCAGCGACTCGTCCACGTACGAGCTGGACACCATCAAACACCACCAGGCCTTTTTGTCCAGGTGAGACACGGAAATGGACACAAACGTCACAGACTCTGCCTCAGATCTCAGCATTTCTTAGTTTTTGTAAACAAAAAATTAGGACATTTTATTCTAGTTTACGTTATGAATTTTTAATTTTACTGGTTACTCGATTAAATATTTCGTTACTTATATATTTTATTATTCATTATTATTTCATTTCATTTGTCTTTTCGTAATTCTTTTATATTATTAATTAATTTATTAATTAGCAAAAAATTATTTATTAGCAAATTTGATTGAGTTCTTTTAAAAACGTGAAAAAGACTTTGAGCAACTTAACAAGAAATTACCCAAAAACTAAAAATCATCTAAAATTAAGGGGGAAAAACAATATAATTTACCTGAGATAACCTGAAAATAGTGCTTAAAAATAATAATAATTCTGTAAAATAATTTAAAATATAATTCACATAATTCTGATCATTACAAATATTATTTCTTGGACATATTTACCTAGCTTTTTCAAAAAATTATTTTTCCAAATGTACTAATTTCTTTCAATTTGCAGCAGTTCTTAGTGTTACTTGTTGCCTTTTTCCCATGTTTTCAGAAGAAAGCAAAGCAAGTTGCTCAAATTACAAGAGCAAGAAAACTGATATCGATCCGGGTTTCAAGGGGTTAATCGTTCATGAAAAATGTGACAAATTTCATTGTCATTTTCGTTGTCAAAGGTTACTTTTTATTTCATTTTAGCCTCATTTTAGTCATGAAAAGTACAATTTTCGTGAATATTTTTTGTCTTATTTTTCATTAATATCGTTGTCTGAATGTTCCCAGTCTCCACTCCAGCGTGCTCCACGGGGAGCCCGGCTCACGGCGCTCCAGCAGCAGCACGATGCTGGAAGGAGGCTCTTTGGGAAAGTTTGACTTCGAGGTGACGGACTTCTTCATGTTCGGCTCTCCTCTGGGGCTGGTGCTCGCTCTGAGGAAGACCGTGGTGCCCTCGTTAGACGGTGAGGGAAATGTCTTTCATCAAGCGCATGCTTGTTTAAAAACAAAACAGTCTCTTGTAATAATTTTCATTTTTCCAGATGAAAGCGGGACGTGGTTATTTGTTGCCTCTGATGTTTTTCCTCTGTGAGATTCTCGTCTCCAGCAGCTGGGAGGCAGGTGTCGGGGTCAGAGGTCACATTTCTGATCTCAAAGGCCAAAAAACTTTTTGGCGGCGAATCTGAGTGTGTGTGTCCGCTGGGGGGTTTAAAGGTTACTGATTCACAGCTGTTGGGTTAACATCCGGACTCATAAACTTAATGTGATCACAGTCATGTTTCTCTTTTCATTTCTCAGCATGTTTTGGTTTATTGAGGCTTATTTTGGTCCATAAATCATCACGCAGCTTTTACAAACAATAGAAAGCTTATAACTCCCAACGAAACAAGCAAAACACGACAGCACAAAAGATTTTTAAACGTGTGGCTGTGGCAGCTTCTTTTTAAGTTGTGATAGTAAAGTGGTTTATAGCTGGAGGTTTTTATTTTTTTAGGGCCATGCTGCGTTTTTCACCGCCTGGAAAATACCCAGATGAGTAAGGTTGCATCTGCAGTTGCTTTGCGACCATAACCAGCACTGTATTTTTTATTTATTTTTTATTATTTTTTTTTTTAGGGATTTTCTCTTTATTTGATGGGACGGATATAGTCGAGTGAAGGGAAAACATGCACTTTTTAAAAGTATCTTAGTTATAATTTATATTCTACATTATGTTCTTGAGTGTTGCAGTACATTGCCTTATTTATATTTCTCTTAATATGTTTACTGCATGTATTTATGGATGCAGCAAAAATCCAAAGCAAATTCCTTGTGTGTGAAAACCTACCTGGCAATAAATCCTTTTCTTTTTTCATACTTTATTTATTGAGGCAAGAGTCAAAAAATGATCCACACACTGTGTTAAAAGCTCCCCGTATATCTGAATCGACTCTTAAACATCTCGATCTAACACTGTTACATCGAAACATTGCGCAGTTAAAATGTACTGCTAAAGTAGGTATCCAAACCGGTGAAACAGACTTGAAACTTTCAATCAGAAATTAAAAAACAATCAAACCGCGGTTTATGTGTCTCTTGATGACTTCTTCCGTGTATTATCTCAAAGTCTTTTTTATTAAATCTCTTTTTAACTCTTATATTTTTGCAGTGTCGGCTCTGCGTCCAGCCTGTCAGCAGGTTTACAACCTGTTTCATCCGGCCGACCCATCGGCCTCCCGCCTGGAGCCGCTCCTGGACAAACGCTTCCACCTGCTGCCTCCCTTCAGTGTCCCTCGTTACCAGCGCTTTCCTCTGGGGGACGGACACTCGGCTCTACTGGGTGAGTCCACAGAAAGACCCTGTTTGTGCGTGGTGTTAACGTGTGTCCTGGGAGACCGAATCACAAACACGTGTGAACAGCTGCTATGATCTGATCACTCAGATGACTTACAGCTGGGGACAGATGTGGGACAGATCTGACCACATGTCTTCTGTAGTGTGAACACTTCTGGCTCCTGATGCATCACAGACAAGGATTACGTCATTAATGCAGGACATGGTGGTTTCAAACACAGCGCAGCGACCCTCCATAATTTGTCCATTTTACAACAAGTTGGACAAAGCGTTGTGTGACGGTCCATCGTTTCGCCCTGTGGACGGAGACTTGTTGAGCGATATCTCCAATTGTAACAACACAGCAGCTAACATAACTAGCGAGCAGTTAGGGGGAGTGTGGACGTAATAACTGTCTTCAGGGCCCTTTGTCCTTTTAGGATAAGTGATGCAGGTAATATGTAATTCTGAACACAGGTGATCAGCGAGAGACGCATGTTAGACACAGGTGCATATAAACGCAGGTTTATACCAGGTGTAGATGCTAGTTTGTTACCAGTTTGATGCTACTTTTTGCACCTTGTTTTTATTATACTTTGCTCTTTAATAATATTTCTATATTTTTCTTGCTTCTGTAACAATGGGAATTTTAATAAAGGATTATCTTATCTCACACTGGTTCAAACAGACATCACCAGACATGTAGATGAGTTTTTGTTTCTCTTCTTCTTCCCTTCCTGTGACTCCTCTAGTTGAGACGGTGCAGAGTAACCCTCAGCTTCTGCTGGAGCCTGCAGGTGCGGCTTCCCACCGCGGCCAGGACAGCAACGTCAATGAGACGTCTATTCCCGTACCCGTGCTGAACTGGCAGACCCACACAGAGAGTGAGTATCGGTTCATCTCTTCATCTCTTTATCCCTCTAGTGTTCTTTGAACGCAATCTCTTACCTCTTTTAAAGAGAAATTCTGGTTTATAACATCCTGAGTCTTACTGAAATTGCTTTTAACCATCATTTCTGTTCTGATATCATTACTAAGAGAAAGGAGTAGGTAGCCTTAGTCTTTCCGAAAGTAACAAACTTCACCGGTGTACGACTTCACCTCTGAAGCTCGCTAATCAGTGCCTGGCAAGACTCTAGGGTGTTCCTGCACACGACTGGCAGGACTCACCAGAGGGCCCAAAATGTGATGCCCTCACCATAGACGGATCTGGCTGGACAGTAGTGTCATAACGTTATGTTGACAGCAGCATGGATAGTTGGATTGACAACATTTGGCGGTGGCCCCGGTCACTGATGAAGGTACTGCATATGGACGGCAACCTTAACATTATTCGAATTTTCATACGACATATAATCAAATGATGAAGAGCCGTAATGTAACGTTAGTAAAGTTACTGTCATACATACCTTTTTACATGGAGACATCTGTGAACATCGCAACGAGGGCAAAAAAACAAAAACGTTGAGATAATTAGTCCTTAGCCAAACTCGTTAGGAAGATAAAACAAAAGCAGATGGACACATTATTACCAAAACTTTAAGTTGTTGTTCAGCCGATTCCGAACGGACACATTTTTTCCGGCGTAATTAGAGATTTTTGACGACACTCCAGGTGCTCTCACGTTCAGTTTTACCTCCAAATAAACTGTTGTCTTGTTTGTAACCCGTCTGACTGCAGGTGTTGAAGCGTCTGTAATGTTTGCAGATCTCAGCAGATATTTTGCTGAATTTCGACTCTGTCACCCGCTCTCGTTAAAAGTTTTACTTATTAGGCTGCTCGTCAGCGACAGAGGAAACAAACAGACTCAGGTGTGTTTTTATGACAGAGGGAGTAATTAATAAGCAGAAATCACAGCTGCAGTTTTCGGATTCAGCACCTGGATGAGGAAGATGTGTGTTTAACGGTGTTAAAACCAACAGAAATAAGATCCAAATCATAGTTTTTTAACTGGAATATTTGTTGTTCATCTCCGCAGTGAAAAATGTGAGTCAAACCCTATTTGGTTGATTTCAAAACTGTTCAAATCATTTTCAGAGCTAAAAATAAACTTCTACCTAACGAGATCCAAATAAAAGAAAGTTTACATGATTTTAGAGGAATTTGTGTGTTCAAAAAAAAAAAGTTAGTTAGGACTAAAACAAAATATCATTCATTGATTCATTCATTTATGCAACATAAAGATCTAACTATGAGTATTATCTCTGCAGCGGATTCTCTTCACTCACATATGTTTGTGGACGGGCAGTACCCGTCGTCCTCGTCACCTGGGGTCCCCCACCTCCGCTGCACCCGCCGGGCCAGCGAGGTCAGCATCGCCAGCCAGGTGTCGGGCTTAGCTGACTCCTACACCGCCTCCAACATCGCCACCAGTGAGTCCTCCTCTCACCTCCAGCGTGTGACCCACGTTTTGGTGACAGTTTACATGTTGACGTTCTCATTTCCTCCCTCCAAACGCCCCCTCAGCGCACAATCGTGACGTCAGCCTCCGTAAACGGCCGAGTCTGCTGTCCCAGCTGGCTCTGCCCTACAGTAGGTTCGCCTCTCGGAGCCCGTCGCTGCGCTCCCGAAAGACGGTCCGTCCGGTGTTTCCCAAAAACAACGGCGTGAAGTCTGAGCAAAGCTCGGACGTTAGCTCCGACCTCACTGATGTCACGTCTGACGTCACAGACATCAGCTCGGAGCCCCCGTCACCCGGGGTGCTGAAGAACATAGAGCAAGGTACCCTGGGAGCTGTAGTGAGAGGAGCGGACGGCTGTATGCTCTGTCCTCGATCCCTGTGCTCTTTTCTTCCTCCTCTGGCGTCTTCCTCTCTCAGATAGTCCTCCTCAGTAGTCCTGTTTCCAAGAAAATGACTCCACTTAAGCTCAGTTTCATGAGAACCATTAGTTTTCTTCTGCAAGAACACAAAAAATAAACCGTGACGAGGTTCTCACAGAGTCTGAGCTGATGTACTCTGTCGAGTGTGCGTTTCATCTTTACGACTCTTTACTGTCTGTTTTTTGTCATAGTTCAGACTTCAGTGCCTCCTAGTGCAACCCTTTAGACCATCTTTTAACCTACTTCAGTCCATGATAACCCAAAACCAGTGATACTCAACTTACGGCCTGCAAACCAAATCTGGACCCCAGTAAGGTGCTCAGGGCCCCCCAACCTTTTTCAAATTCACAATAAAGATAAAGTGATTCACACTGGGAATGATTTTTGTACTTTTAATGCACATAAGGTGCCAGAGTGCATAAAACAGCATCGAAATAGAGCTTGTTAATCAAAAAAAGTGCCAGAAGAGGATCTCCAACTCCCCCGACAAAGGTCCTAGATAAGACACCAATGTCCTGAAATCCTAGAAATGTCCTAAAATCTGAGAACTGTCCTAAGATCCAAGAAATATCCTAAAAGCCGACAAACGTCCTAAAATCTGAGAACTGTCCTAAAATCTGAGAACTGTCCTAAGATCCGAGAAACCTGTATGTTGCTGCTGTGACCGGCCCCTGGCCTCCGCTCATTTTGCAAAAGTGGCCCCTAAGGAAAGCCAGTTGAGTATCGCTGCTCTAATCTGTGCATTTCTAGATGAGCAGAGTGTGGACACACACACACACACACACACACACACACACACACACACACACAGATGAAGACGCTGGATTCCTGAGCTGACTGTGTCTCTGTTTCGTCCCGGCTGCAGTCGCCTCTCGGTGGTGGGGCAGTAAGAGGATGGACTACGCTCTGTACTGCCCTGACGCTCTGACGGCGTTCCCCACGGTGGCGCTGCCTCATCTCTTCCACGCCTCCTACTGGGAGTCCACAGACGTCGTCTCCTTCTTACTCAGACAGGTTCATACTATTACTGTTTCTATTGATAATAATAATTTTATTTCATTTTGTCTTTGAATTGAAAGTGTATTTAATGATGAGGATCCACCGCTTTGGTCTGAGAGCACATCGGTTTAGTTTAGTATGAGACAGCAACAGATTAAACAAGTTCTGTTTTTAAAAATGCATTATCCTCCTCAGGTGATGAGACACGAGAACTTGAGTATTTTGGAGCTGGACGGTAAAGAAGTGTCTGAATTCACTCCGTCCAAACCGCGAGAGAAGTGGCTCCGCAAGAGGACTCATGTTAAAATCAGGGTGAGATTTTGTTTTTAACTGCATTTACTACAGAACGTGTTTTGGATCGAATGGACATGCAGAAATTTTCAACACTGAAATACTGATTTACTCAGTCTGGTTTAATTTTAGATTCTGGTGAGTATATCTTTAAGTAAATGATCTGAGTATTTCTTCTACAGTTGCATACAGTCCCAAAAAAAATTCAGAATTTAAATATTGAACCTTATAAACTTTTTTTTTAAATTTAAATTTTTATTGGAATCAAAATTGTCGCACATCATACAGCACAACATAACTTTTTTCCGTTGTTAACCCCTCAAAATGGGGTTATGTATATGTTGCAAAATCATTCTTACAGGCAACAGCGACAACAATAGTATGTTTTTCTGAAAAGAAGAAATAATCAAACAAAAAAAGAACAAAAAGACATTAAAAATTAAAGAAATTAATAAAATCTACAACAATAGTAATTTAAAAGAAAGTCACAAGAATAAAAAGCATCACGAATAAGCTATGAACAGTTGAGCAGCTTAATGTAAATTTAGGGGAAGTGATGTTATAAATATGTCTTCTTCGATCAAGTGAAGTTCGGTCTAAATGTGGATATATGTTCAGTCCAAGATGCCTAACAGATATCAAACTTATCCTGCTCAGGTTTTACAATAAACATGAGTTTCTCCATCACATAGATATCATAAAAAGCATTATGTTAAACATATTTTTATTTCCAGATCTCTTAACAGTATCTGGTCTCAAAGTCACGTATGATGATATTTAATATTTTTTTAACAATTTCGAGCTCCTGTTGCTGGATTTTGGCAGCTGTGCAGTGAAAAGACTTATTTTAGAGAGATTTTAAAGGAACTTTAAAAGTGGGTGGAAGTTACACTTTTTCATTAATTGTTTAACAAAAACTGAATTAAGACAGGACAGTATTTTGATTTTCATCCTCCTCTGTGTCAGAACGTGACTGCCAACCACCGAGTGAACGACGCCGTGTTCACGGAGGACGGAGCCCAGATGGTGACGGGACGTTTCATGTACGGCCCTCTGGACATGGTCACCCTCACCGGAGAGAAGGTAACCACGACGACCGCTCAGCTGCGACCAAACCAATGATAAAAAGTTATGTCACCGTTTGTCGTCGAGGTCACAAAGTGCTGAAAAGATGTTTGCATCCTGCAGATTGACATCCACATCATGACGCAGCCTCCCTCCGGAGAGTGGGTGTACTTTCACACCGAGCTCACCAACAGCAGCGGACGTGTCTCTTACGTCATCCCAGAGAGCAAAAAGCTCGGTATCGGGGTCTATCCTGTCAAAATGGTGGTCAGGTGTGTTGAGATAATGTTATAATTCAAATTTTGATTTGTTTATTCAATCAAAAATGAACAAACCGACAGTAGTGTTGCTGGTGTTGGACATATCCACTGATATATTTGCCACTCCTGTTCGGTCCCCCATAAGGCATAGTTTTGTGATTTAGGTATTGTCGTGCGCACCCACCTCCCTATGTGAGCCACAACTTTTTCCCCAAATGGGTTAACAAGTTTACATTCCCAGATTGCATGTAGAAAAGTTCCTGTTTCTGTCTGACATTTCCAACATAAATTACCAGCCACCGCACCCTTAGAGGGAGTAAAATAAAACCTATGGATGTTGTGTTTCTCAGTATTTGACAGTATTTTTAACCATCCGTCATTGCTTAATTCACACCCTAAATCCTTCTGCCAAATGATCCTCAGATTTTTACAAATATTTTTTTGTAACCCTTTAAAGATTTTGTAGAACATAGCTGCCCTGTGTACCACACCAGGTAATAAAAATAATAAATACAGGGTCTTATCCTGCATTAATTGGCCCTCAGTGACACAGGTTTTGATTTGTAAGTACTTCCAGAAAATGCCTTTACTGTTCTGAAAAGGACATAAACACTCCGTCTAAGTACAGGTCACGTATCTTATGAATCCCTTTCAGTAAACACTGATTCCTGTAACTCATCTTTCTCTCTTTTAGGGGCGACCACACAGTCGCAGACAGTTATCTGTCCATCGTCCCACGAGGAACAGAGTTTGTTGTGTTCAGTATTGACGGGTCGTTTGCTGCCAGTGTGTCTATAATGGGCAGCGATCCAAAGGTTCGAGCTGGCGCTGTGGACGTGGTGAGGTAAAGATTATTTATATATAGAAACACACAAGTAGGTGCTTTTATCATGCAGTCAACTGTAAAATACTAAAGACAGAGCCCCTCAAACTTTGCTATGTGGTTGTTGTTTGTACTTTTTTCACCATAATATGCATTACATGCCTCCACATATTTTAAACAGAGAGCAAGAGAGACAAGCAGACATACATGGACACATAAGCAGACAGAGAAAGAGCCCTTCATGTGATTAGAGCGGAGCAGAGGAGCAAATCTCTGCAGAAAAATGAGCTTACAGCGTGAAAGACAAGTGACAATATAGATGTTTCCGTGTCCATGGTGTTTGAGACAAGATTGTGAACAAAGTGACGCATTTAGCAGCTAAAGAGACAGATATTTCCCTCAGGAGTTGGTGGAGACCAAAAACAGAGCTAAAAGAGAGATAATTTGGGCTTAAATTCATGAGGTGGACAAAACTCAGCTCTGCTCTGCCTGAAGTGACGCTTTGCTCCATTTGTTTTCTGCAGATATTGGCAGGATTTGGGGTACTTGATAGTGTACGTAACGGGTCGTCCTGACATGCAGAAGCAGCGCGTGGTCGCGTGGCTCTCCCAGCATAACTTCCCTCATGGCGTCGTCTCGTTCTGCGACGGGCTGGTTCACGACCCGCTGCGACACAAGGCCAACTTCCTCAAAGGCCTCATCAACGAGGTAAGGAAGGCGGCTGTTAGTCTGAGGCAGCGTTTTCATAAAATCCTTCAAGTCTCTGAAAGTGGACCTCCTTCTCTCTGATCAGGCGCACATGAGGATCTTTGCAGCCTACGGCTCCACAAAGGACATCTCTGTGTACTCGTCCATCGGCCTGCCTCCGTCACATATCTACATCGTGGGAAGACCCACGAAGAAGATGCAGCACCAGTGTCAGGTACGGAATAACACCTGATAGCAACGGCATAAATCTGCTGCACGGTGCTTTTGTTTGTGTAGATTAGTTCATCATAGCAACATTTTAACCATCAAACACCAACTTTTAAATCTATAATAATACCAATTTGCACTTCAAATGTTAGAGTATGGTAGAAGAAGTATTGTGATCTTTTACTTTAACCCTTGAACAGTCACATTAAGAAATGCTTTTGCAAAAAAAGAATACATTATAGACTGTAGAATATCTTAACAAAATACATCAATTCAAAATTGATCAATTTATAAATAATTTTCCCAGTAAAAACATCTGAGAAGTTTGGGGGTGAAATATTTCTTTGGTGGAGCTATTTTATAAGCTATACGTGTTTTTTAATGTAAAAATAATCTGAAAAATAACTAAAGCTGTCAGATAAATAAAGTGGAGTATGAAGTATTAGATGTGATGAAGTCAAAAAAACAAAAAAATTGAAATACTCAAAGAATGTACAAATACCTCACATTTGTTCGAGGGTAAAGTAACACTTTGTTCAGGCTCCACTGCTGTTTTCAGTTGGCTTTTTAAAGGTTTTATTGATTATTTCTGTGTGTGCGTGTGAGTTCACTCCCTGCAGGCTCTCCATTCAGGCTAGTCAACTAAATCTGATTAACTTTGTTCCAGTTCATCCCGGACGGCTACGCCTCCCACCTCTCGCAGCTCGAGTACAACCAGAGGTCCCGTCCCGCCAAGTCGGCCAGCACCCGCATGGTCCTCCGCAAGGGCAGCTTCGGTCTGGGTGCAGCCGGAGGAGACTTCCTTCGCAAGCGCAATCACATCTTCCGCACCATCTCCTCGAAGCAGCCCGGAGGAGCGGGCTCGGCCTCTCCCAACCAGCCGGGCCGGACCGAGCGAACCCAGAGCCAGTGCGAGATGGAGCGGGATCGAGGGGTCCTGCCAGCAGCCCAGAGGAGCATGAGTATAGCCGCGGGGTGCTGGGGGCGCAGCGGGAGCACCAAGGAGGGCAGCGGAGGGTTACTGGGCCCGAAATAAGGCTCAGACAGGAGCTGTGGTGTTGAAGGACGCCGGCCCGAGCCACCATGATCTCTGGATGGAGGGTTTGTATTTTAGAAATAAGAAAGGGATGAGGTGATCACTACAGCATGACGGAGGGAAAGAGGGATCTGTCCAGAAGGAGTGGACCGATCAGGCCAAGCGGGATCCAGCGAACAAAAGACGATTCTGTAGCATGACTCTTTTACAGTAATACTTTTATAGGAGACATCACTAACTATTCAAAAAAAAGTCAAGGAAGGATTAAATGAAATATTGTAAGCCTTAAACTGATCTCGTATAACGGGACCCCAACTCCTCTTTTCCAAACACACACACACACACAAACACACACACGCACACACACACAGTGTCCAAGCATTCACACTCTCATGAGCTCAGGACAAACTGCAGAGCCAGATTCATCTTCGGACACGGGTTCGAACCCACGGCGTTCACCTCTGTTTCTGTCCCACCGTCAGCTGAGCGACAACAAACCCGCAGAAATGACTGGCAATAAGTGAAGGAGTCAGTTCATCCAAATCACAAATGACACGAACATATTTGCTCACTCATCTGTGTGGTATAATAATAATAATTCTAACTTTATTTATAAGAGTTTACAAAGACAGGGTCCTAAGGCATTGAATTAATAAAAAGGCCTTAATTGGTCTTAAATGTGCTGAGGTATGAAGGGTATTTTATGAATCTTTTTTTCTGGTATTGCATTGTTAATGATAGATAATGATAGATAACTTAAAAAATAGTAATAATCACAGAGTACCACTTGCATTGCTGTAAATATTTGGACAAAAGTATTTGGCATCAGGACCTGATTCAGAATTATTTCGTTTGAATCTGATTTGGCTTTTTAATATGAGTATTTGTTCCTTTTTGTCTATATCCAAAAATGGCTAAATATCCTGAAAATTACATTTATTTATTTTATTTTTATTTTTATTCTCATTCTCACAATTATATATTCAAAATTATGCTACAGATGTATTATTAATGTTTTTTTCAGGTATGTTTCTTGTTTTTTTTTTTAACTTTAATTTTCTTTTTTTTTTTTATTCTTATTTTAATGTATTTTTTTTACAAAATTACAAAATGTAATTTCTTTTTTAGTTGCTCACTGTCATTTTTCCATTTTCTTTTTTTTTTAGGAAATCAAAACAATTAGGTTTCAAAGGGTTAAACGTTACTGTCAACACATACGAACTCATTTAAAAAAGATACATTTGACATGACTATCAACACAATAGCAAACATAATACAGAAAACAATGAAATAGATAAAATGGTCTGCAGATATCACCAACATAAGTCAGAAATGTGTATTTTTTGTAGTTTGGGTGAACTGATCCTTTAAACATCTGAGAGCTGGTTTTAAAATCATCACTTCTTGTCTTAGTCACGCAACAAGTTCGTTCCTACAACATGTATTTAAACACAAAACGTCGTTTCCATCCCCCAGTGTGTGTGTGTGTGAGACTGTAGTATTATTAACCCTTTCAGTGTGGCCTCTGGGCCGTCCAAGGCCTTAATACCCAACAACACACTCGCTCCACAGATGGAAGAGAAAGCAGACGAACAGGGCATGCAGCATAAAGCAACAACTGAAACTCTGTACAGTCCACAGCAACAATCCCTTTATATATTCATCTGCTTGCAATACCTCTGATCCGCCTGTTGGTGGTGTCCTGCTCCCCACACGTGCCGCTGCTGCCGGGAGACACTCGTGCGGTGTTCCCCGGCGTTTTGCTCTTTTCGCTCGTAGGACGCCAAACAGGATGGACCCGGTGTTTCTGCAGAGGAGCTGAACTCCAGAGGCAGAATTTCCACATATAGCTTTCACTCACTCACGGAGACGAGTTAATCTTTCAGCATTTTTACCAAACGGACCGAAGAACGGGCCGGAAGTGATTCAGCGTGAATGTCGACCGGGTCGATATGCTTTCAGAGGTGGAAGTGAAGAAAATCATTCGAGCAAACATCATGTTGTTGATTCTGTCTACTGAACTGTATATTTTCATACAAAGAGAGGGGGTGCAGAAGAAGAAGGAGCCACCTCACATCTCCAATCAAAAAACGATGTGCACAAAATAGTCCCCAGTGCTGATGCCACCCTCGCTCAGTAAAGGACGAGTTTGCAGTTTTTCAGCATCTTAAACAGTAGTCGGGTTCCCGTACTGACAGTAATTGCTCCTCCTGTTCATACTGTCTGTTAAAAGTTACCTTTCTCTGATGTGCTTCCATAAAACAGAGTTCTTGATCTGTGCAAAAATGTGTTAAAAACTGAAAACAAGAAGATAATTAAGGTTCAGTAGTTTCTATGCCGTGCCTGAGTACGATTGTTCCTCCTCCCCGCCAGCAGATTTCCTACTTCGCCTTGATTCCTCCAGCAGCGTGTCGATGGCGTTACGTCTGCTACCCCGTTTCGCTCCGTCGTCAATATGGTTCAGTAGCCCACTGTTTCAGAGCGTGCTGGTGCTGTCGACTCGTTGAGATTGTGCTTATTTCGTCTTTTTCCCTTCATTTTGTGGTCATTTTTCCTTTGTTTTTGTGATTCTACAATGGCTGAGTAGGCTACGGATATAAATGCTTTCCTTTTCTGTCAGTTTTAATTCTGTTTATTGATATTTTTGCCATCTTTGCTGTCCTGCGGCTTACAGTCCAACCAGGAACCAAGTAGATCAAAGTATTTTGACCTTGTTTCAGTCAAAAAACATGATTATCTTGATAATTATACTGATCAGTATTAAAAAAATCCAGTTATAAATGGAATAGATTGAAGGTTTGTGGCTGTTTTAGTTAAAAACATATCCATTGTTATAATTATACGGATAAATAATCGGTTTTTCAATTATGAATGAAATAGATTTGTAAGAGATTTTAACTGTGTTTTTGTTAAAAATACTGCGCTGCTCATAATTATTATCTACTATCTAAGATTTAAGTAACATAGTAGTATCAATTATGATGGTTATGATTCATATTTTTTGGCTGCTGTCTCTCGTGGTGTACCCCACGGCTCCATCCAAGGCCCTTTTTTTATTTTAATTCTTGTGCTTCCACTCGGCTTTGTGTTTCTAATTTCTTCATCTCTTATCACTTGCTATGCTGATGACACCCAGCTATTTTTTCCTCTTAAGACCAAGAAAAAAAACATAATCTTAAATCACTTTTAAGTCAAATTTCACTCAAATCAAATGAGCAGAGTTGAGAGTTGGTGTGGCCAATTCTAGTGGACCATGGTCTTCAAATTTCAGCACATTTGGTCGAAATTTGGGTGTAATTTTTGTTGCTGCATTAAAATCTAAAAAAACAAATAAGTTCTGTCAGTAGCAGGAGCTTTTTCTATATTTCAAGTTTGAGCAAAAATAAAATCTGACACACTTTGAAAGATATTTACTACATTTTTCTTCCTGGTAGAGCCTCACATTAGCTTCAGATAAGCATTATTTTTGCACAGAATGAGAAATGTGAATTTAACATGCATTGTTGCAGTGTAAGCACGTTAGGAAGGGATCTTTTAATGGCCACTAAAAATGAGAGGCCGAATTACATCCAGCAAAACCTGTTCAGAGTCCAAATGTGCACCTGATTTTTATTTTCAGACTGAAAAACTGTGAACCTCTCCTTTAAACCCATGAAGGCTTTCGGATGTGTGGAGCAGTTGTACCTCCTGTTAGTGTGTTTTACTATGCTGTTGTTTTAAGCTCAGCTTCCACACAACACCAGAGTGTGTGTTCCCCACTCTGTGTGTGATCAGCAATGTCTTCAAGCCACCACAAAAAGCCAAAATCATCCTCTGAATACTGTAGTTAATCAACTGTGTGACCTCATTGTTGTGTTTTTGCACTAGTTTTCGGTGGAAATTGACTCTAGTTACCATCTCATGTCGCTACATTTGGGCACCTCTGTAGTGCATGACACTTTTTCTTCATTTCAGGGTACGTGCCGCATGTCTGTACATTTTGTCAGGATATAAAAATAATGGAAGTAAACGTGCCAAACAGTAGAAAGTTTAAAGGGGATGTTTTTAGACCAGGGGTTTTCAAAGTCTCTGTGGGTCCCCGAACACCTCCGCCCTCCTATTCTCCTGTCGTTGTCCTGTCTTGTTTGTATTTGGAGGAAAATTATGATGTAAACAGGAAGTATTGATGCAGTGAGTCATGCAGGAAGTGTGCCAGTCTTTCATAGTGTCTGTTATCTTTCCCCAAGGCGGGTTTCCATTACAGATTTGCGCAAAACTTTAGCGATGTTTCCGAAATGTCGATAAAACACAATTTACTGGATGACTGCGTTTCCACTGAATGAAGTTCTGCGACTTCTCCTAACTTTCCAGTAACCATGGCGACTGGTGTTCAAAACATCAGCAGCTTTATTTCTATTGCAGCCTCCGCACTAACCGTCATTATTTACAATCGAAGGCGACGCAGGCGTGTTATTCGAGCGATAATGGAAAGGCGAGCTCCTTATACGTGGGAGCGGCCACGTATGAGGGATTTCTGGGAGCTGATAGTCCACGATTTCACAGAGGGATTGTGGATTCATAACTTCGGGATGATTCGCTCGACTTTCTCAGAGTTATGAGATGCAATAACAGCTCTTGTAGCTCCTCCGGTTCCTACTGACAAACACATAGCCACAGCACCATGTGACCTAGAAAAGACTAAAAATGTTTGCATCGCAGTTTTGCAAAATATGGCTTTCGAATCAACTCATGCGAGCATAACAACTTTTTTGCGATAAATGGGATTTTTTTTCGAATTCAAAGTGTTTTCATTAGACGCATTTTATCTTGTGCAGTTTAAGGGTTAATGGAAACCCGCCTACAGTTTGAAAACCCCTGATTTAGACTGTGCCCGAACTTTTCAGTAAGATTGGGACTTTGACCTGATGACGTTTGGTGACCTTTTTAATGCGATGATTATGTCTGAGAAAGAAAAAGTGGCTTCAATAGCAAACTAAAGATGTATTTTTGGCTTTTAGAGCAGAGAGCGCGTCGCTGTTTCTCAGATAGTCCGAATTTTAAATCGCTGTGGGTGGCAGGTTTTTTGGCTACAAACACATTGTTCCCCTTTTAGCCGTTTCGGCTGCTGAGTTGAATGTCCCCTGAGGCCCCTCAGGAGCCGTGGATGTGTCAGTGTACATACTGTAAAGATGTATATGTAGGACTTATATGGTTGAGAGTTATTTATTTACCTTAAGATCATGATGTTACTCTGGAAATTTCAGGTGAAATATATTTGAAAATATGTAGCATTTATTTGTGGCGGTCATTAAGGCTACGGACCAACAACAGGAGTTTTTTTTGTTTTTACCAGTGCAATATTATTGTTCCGATCACAGCAGGGGCACAATCTACCGCAACACACTCCACGGGCTAAAATCACACACACCGACACACACACACACCACCTGCAGTCATGTTTCACACCTCGTGAAAACTATTTGTATCTCTCCTACTGTTGACCTCTGCTGTCTCTCTTTACAACTGCTGAGCATTTTATAGGACTTACTGTACCTATTTTTCAAACTGGAGTATTTTACAGAAACCTTTGAGATATAACAGGAGACTGGTTTTTCAGTCCGCAGTGGGTGCATGAAATATTAAAAAAAGTAAAAACCCCATAAAAGAAGCAGCTCTATTTAACAAGCTGTTTGCATGTCATCCAGTCAGATTGGAAATAGTTAACCTTCATGCTTAAGAATAATAATAATAATTAAAAAAACTGTTATGTTGTCCACTATGTCCTCACTGTTTAATCAAATATATATCAAAACATTTTGCAGATTATATTTGAGATTATTACAATTATTGCCAAATTTGGATAAGATGCTTAAACACCTACAGACGTTTATCTTCAGCGCAGTTTTAAAATAAATTCCAGTATTAGTTTTATTTATTTGACTTTTTTTTGTGTTGCCACTTTCTAAAAAAAATCCCTTTATAAAGAGTTAAATGAGAAGATTGATGTCACTCTCAGTGTTTGCAGTCACCTAGTTAACTCTTTAAAATCTGGGAAAAATTCACCTATGTTCCGTACATAAAGATGGGAAGAAGGCCACGAGCAACTTATCAAGAAATGGCCCAAAAATTAACAAGAAATTATTTAAAAGTACTTTCAACTTTCAACTTTAAAAGTAGAAAATTACCAGAACATGTATTTTAAAACAAAAAACAAAAACCATAACAAGTTAAAAAAGAAAAAAAAAAGAAAAACCAAATGATTTTAAATATGTAATTATGATAATTATAAATATAGTTTTTCTCTCATTCTTCCCCAGCTTTCTAAAAGTAAATTTCTAAAATTTCTCGTAACTCGTTGAACATTTGATACCAGAAAAACTAAAAATAAATGCAAACAAGAAAATGACCTAACATATATGACTATTTTCTTTGCAGTTTGAGGGACATTTCTTGCCAAGTTGCCGTTTGTTTTTCCCCATTTTCAAACCAATAATCTTCAGCTTTTAGAGATTTAAATACAAGTTAAAGATGAATGAATTTCACACAGAAAAACTGATAAGCGCATAAAAAGCATAAACAAAATCCAGTGATTTTAGACAGTTTGCCAACTGAAAATGTGTTTTTATTAATGGATGATAACTCATCTATAAATTATTTATGACCATTAATAAAGCCATTAATCCCAGTTTATATTTCTTGTTTATTATTAAGCTGTACCAAAATTAAATTTTTAATTAATTTAAAGTCCCAGCGCTGGGATTTCTGTTTTTAAAACTCGGCTGAAATAAAACATCCTAAATACAACAGAACTGTAGGTCTGACACACACACACACACACACACACACACACACACAATTAAAAATATATGGTGGCAATAATCAATATGTATTTTAATTATATACAGTGTTTGAAATTAGATTCAAATTTTAAACACTTAATTTTAACCCTGTTATTTAACATTTATAAGCATAAACACTTAATAAACAGTTTGTAACGCGCTATAATGTAGTTGTAAGCAGTTATGAGGACAATATATTTATTTGTAACAACTCAAATTATTCTTAGTGGACAAAAAAATCAGTAATATGATAATAAAATGTTGCAATATAGCAATCAAATATGTCCTCGTGGGTTTTAAAAATACATTTAAAAACAGTATTAAACCTGCCTGTGAATGATGTGCACATATACAGTTATTTAATGATTTGTAATTCTCCGTCAGGATTTATTTAGTACAACATTTAGGACATAAACTTTGTTTTAAAGCATTTATACACGTTATATATGCGCCACAGGACGGGTTATCGAAAAGTACGTGAATAAACAGCGATTACAACTACAAGCCATTATAGTGTAAAAAACATTAATTAAGTGTCAGTATTCTTCTAAATGCTAAACAAGGGTTTTAAATGAAAGTGTTACCAGTATTATTTCTGTATACAAACAGCCATAAATACTTTTTACATGATTGCAAAGTGTTGTTGTTTCATTGGCAGCCACTGATAAAGCACTGTGTTTGTTTTCAGAGGATACAGTAGGTACTTATGTCTCATACGTGTTCGGACAGATCGGGCCGACCTCGGCTTTCTCTACCATTGTCTGTTCTGTGGAATAAATACAATTCAACGGTAACTCAACATGTGTGCGTTTGATTTTATTGTTATTTCATCCATTTCACGGCTGTGGTTCAGACAAGCAAATATTAGGTGGATGGATTTTTTAAAATTTATTTAGTTATTTATTGCGGGTTTGTACAAGTCAACCCTACAAAAGCAAAAAAAGCTTAAAAAAAAAAAAAAAAAAAAAGTAAAAATAAAAAATAGAAACCCACAATTCAACCTTAAATTTTTTTTAAAAAAAAATGCAATGCATTTTTCACGGGTTTAAGTTAAAGATCCAAGACTTTTTTTAATGCTCTCAATTAATATGTGTATGTATAAATGTGTCTTAGTTAGCACTTCCCTTTTTTCAAAAAGTTAGTTAGTTAGTTATCTTTATTTTTAACATGCCAAATAAAATGAGAGAAAAACAAGAACAAGAAAAACATCAGAATGCCCACAAATATATAATAAATAGGCAATGAGCAAATTGGCAGGAGATGCCCTGCAAATTGCGAGAAATTGGGAAAAGATAAGAAAATGACCTGAAAATGTGTTTGTTTTTTTATTATTATTATTTTTAAAGGGAAAATATCCAGAAAACTTTTTTTTTTAAAAAAACGTATAATCATTATAATTGTGTAGTTTAAATGCTTTATGTAGTTAAAATGTGTTCTTTTTATTTAGTTATTTTTGCACTTTCTTCAGGTCAATTGCTTGTTTTTCTTTTTTGGGGTGGGGGGGGGGGGGTGGAGGGTTACTTTTTATGCATTTCTTGCCAGTTTTTGGTCGCTTTTATGGGTAATTTCTTGCAAAGATGACGAAGAAATCGATTTTCTCGGGTTTCAAAGGGTAACAATAAAGACCTTAACATTATTTTAATATTAACTTGATTTATATAGCACCTTTAAAAAGTTTACAAAGTGCTTTGACAAACAATAATAATGAGAACGTTCGGTTTCAAAATTCAGCAACAGTCAATATATTTCACCAAACAAATAAACACACAAACAAACAAAATAAGTTTTATAGTCAAAGCAACAAACAAACAAAAGAAAGAAAAAAAAGGCCCACGAAAATCGAACCGAGTGACCGCTCCTGTGAGCGTAAACCAGCTTTGAGTCTCCGGCGGAAACGCTTTTTTTACCTGCCGTGTTCAGGCCGCTGAGCTGCCGCTCTGAAACGAGCTGTTTGACGGTGAATTTACGGAGTTACAAGATGAAACAACCCAGCTGTAAACATGTAAAATAATGTTAATAAACTACGGTTGTTTTTGACTTATTAACGGAATACCAACGAGCTGCCGCGGTCGGACAAACTGAACGTTTTAAACTGGTGAGTCACCGACGCCATTTTTATGTAGCTACAGCGACAAAAACATTGTTTTGTCCTCAAAAGAGAACGTTTTAAATACTCAGAAAGTCTTTTAAAAACACTTAAGTATGTTTTAAAGGTATTTTCTAGCTGTTTTTGGCGTTTTAACTTGTTTTTGTTTAGATAGGCTAACAGGTGTTCCAGTATATTCTGTGACCGTTAGATGGCGTTACTGGTTCTTTGTTAACGGTTTTTCTGGTGACCTTCCTGTTGACCGTCAGGCCACCTGGAAATATAAAAATGCGTTGTAACGTTAATCGTCACTTTTTTTCGGCATAGTTGTGCATTTATAATCAAAAATCAAAAATCGCGTTAGGTTTAAAATTAATAACGGTCGAGTTTTTTTTTAAACGTTATTCGTTAACTTTCGCACCTGCCGAAATTCAGCGTTATCATTGGCGATACTTGAGACGTTAACCGGGATAAACTGCGTAAACATTTCGACGGAGAGTTCAAACACAACCGAGGTAACGTTAAATATACATTCGACAATAGTTAATGTTAAAATTTACTCCATTGACTTTTAGTGTAAGTTCAAATAATTTAACGTTAACTGCTGCCCATGAAAATGTACGTTAATGGTCAAGTAACCTAGTCTAGAATATTTTTAAACTTTAGGGAGTTTTTGACGGATTTTACGCATTTCTCGATCCTTTTTATTAATGTATTTAATTGGATAATTTTAGTTGTGATCATGCATATGGCATAGGCTAAATAGTATATAATAAAGTATTTTCGTAATCAGATTTTTGCTGTTTTAGTGTTGTTAATTGAAGTTAACACATAGTATAAATCTCTTGAAATCTGGCTCGAAATCAGTTTGCTTGTTCTGTGTTGAGATGACTTTCATAACCTACTTCACCCATGAAACCTAAGCAAAAAGGCAATGAGCAGCTTGGCAAAAAAAAAAAAAAGAAAGAAATTACCAAAAGGTGAAAAGAAAATGATTAGAAGTATTATAAATATGTTTAAATTGTTACAGACAAAATGTATGTATAGGGTTATATATAATTTCCTTTTTGGGGGGGGCAAAAGCAGCCCATTTAAAAGCTAGAAACACTTAACGGTGGCATTTTTGCTTAAAAAATAGCAAACCATTGTCAGTCAGTTCCCATAAATAAAGAAAAATTAAAAACATTAATTCAAAATCTGAATTGAGAAACTTTGAATGTGAAGCATCTGTAAAATGTAATTAAAAAATAGTCTGTTTGCACTAACAAATACTTCATAAAGTTCAAGACTTCCATCATGATTTTAAAATGTTAAAACTAGAATAAATAAAAACAAATACCACAAGAAGAAGTAGAGTTTCTTTATTTTGGCAAATTAAAAATTACTGTTTCATTAATCGCTGCGTGGGACACTCTGAAATCAGTTGCTTCTTCTTTGATTATAGTGCCCCCATTAGGTCAATTAATGTAATGCAAGGTTATTTTTGTTTTAATCTTTCTCTCAGTCAAACATATATTACATACAGTATCAACACAAACACACAGTGGCTCCTTTTACACACAAACTCGACGCTCTGTTCACCCTTCAGCTGAAACAAGGGGACAAACGGGAGGAAAATCCTCTCAAATATTGCACAAAATGGCAAAAAGTTGTTTATAAAATTGGCCAAAGTGAGCATAAGCTATGATTTGACTCTATAAAAAATGTATTTAAAACAAATAACTTTTTTGTTGTTGTTTTTTTTAAAATGAAGCACTTGTGACACATACAAAACCTTGTAAATACACTTCACAGGAGGATGGAGGAGCAGAGACGGCCTGCTCTTCGGTTTGAACGGATGGACGGATGCATGATGGGAAGCGACGGCGGCCTGTACAGCAGAGAGGTTGAGGAGAGACCAAACGCACAGAAGACAGTAAGTCGAAAAATCACAGCTGAGCTGAATCAGCTCTCGAGCTCCGCGGCGGCAGGCCTTCACCTTTCTCGAGTCAGTATTACAGCGAGATTTGATTTCTGCGTGCGTCTATAGTGCTCGAGGCCTCTTCGGGGTTATCTGTTGGCTCGCTTGCTCTTCTTCTTGCAGTGCAGAGCGGAAAGATTTGACTTTATCTGAAAGAGGAGAAAATATAAAACAGGTTATCAGAGGTGGATTGTAACTAAGCACATTTACTCAAGTACTGCACTTTATCGCAAAAGACTTTTAATAATGCAGCGTCATTTCAGGATGACCACAGAAACATACATAACAGAGGACACGTTTTTGGGTTTTTTTTGGGGTTTTTTTTTACCCTCTCTCCCATACGTTTGCACGGAGCGATGGGAGGATGCGGATAATTTTTTTTTTTTTTTTTTAGCCACCCCAGTGCTGTTTCTGTTTTCTTACTGAAAAAAGTTTTTTTTTTTTTTAAGAAAATATACTTTACTTGAGTATTTAAGGACTAATACCACACTTTAAAAATACTCCCAAAAATATGCCCAAAACACACCCATGATTAAACCTACAAAACTTGAGAAATTGGTTTGATATTTTTCAACAAGCAACTTAACAAGATATGGACCAAAAAATCAAGAAATCAGTACAAAAATTACAAGAAAATCACTGGGAAAAAATTAAACTAAAAAAACAAACACAAAATGAACTCCCAACAAAATAATATTTATTTTGTATATACTATTATTATATTTTCTTCTGTTAAAAATCTTTAAATATGAAACAATTATAATTCTAAAAATAGTTTTCTGGACATTTTTCCCTATTTTTTGGTTAATAATAATCCTTCCCTCCTTTTTAAAACAATTTTTTAGGTAATTATCTTGTGACCTTTTACTAATTTTTGGTAATTTGTGGGAAATTTAATTGCTTTTTTCCTTCATGTTTTTGAAAGAAGTCAAACCAAAATTTGCACCCAGGTGAATGCAAAGTGTTTGGACGCCCTAAATGCACCGTTGACCGTTAAAATAGTTTAAATAAAGCTCGGGATCTTTACCTCGCAGCTCAGTGAGGATGTCGATCTTCTGATCCAGGATTTGTTCTAGCTGAGTTGCAAATGACTCGACGTCGTAGTCCACCTCCTCCGTCATTTCCAAAAGCACCTTTTCGTCTTCCAGCCAGCGGATGGACTCCTGTGAGGACAGTCAAACACCGATTTAAACATTAATACAAGACTTCAATGTCTATGATGAAAACGTAACAGAAACTAGATAAAAATAGAAGAGACATTATACCGTGTGGGCTGTAACTCTGCATTTCAACATGTTTCAGTGACATTTTTGGGCTCTTTTTGTATTTATTTGTATTTAATGGCACTGCAACAACCAGACAGTTATGTGTTTTCTTGACCGTCAAATTCTCAGCAACTTTTGGTTTGTTTTCTGTTGTCGCGACAGCATAAAAAAAAGTCTGACCCTTTCTGTGAAACGTCGAGGGTCGTCGGTTTATTCAGATTTAGAAAATGTGTCCTTTGTGGAATAAAGTTAAAATCCGCCGCTGCACTGTACCTGGAAAACGACCCTGTGGTCCTCCAGGACCTGCTCCTCCATCTCCACCAGCTGAGAGACGGCTTCGTGGAAAGTGAAGAGCTGCGGGGACACCTCCTCCTCCTGCAGAGACGACACGGTCGTCAAACATTGTTTGCTTTTACATCTGTGACGCTGCGACCGAAGCTGACGAGTATCTGTGTTTGTCTTACGTTTTGTTCACAGAGCAGCTTCAGATCGTCTCTCTGCGGAGAACTCCCGACCCCCCACTGCGCCTCCAGCACCTCCAGCTGGTTGACGTGTCCTCCCTGACGGATGTCCATCGCTGCCGCGGGGTCCACGGTGAGCTCCTTCACCCTAAAACAACAGTGTGACTGCAGTGACAGCTGCTGAGGTATCTGATGTAGTGAGCGTGATGGTAGTTGTGTGCACGGCAGGAGAAAGAAACAGACAATTTCCACTGACTCCATCAAGCCCGGAGAAAATCAGATCAGCTCAAATCAAAGAGTGCTGTCAGTGCAAAATGAACAAAAAGGCAGACGTTACATGGCTTGGCATAAATACTACAGTGTTTTCAGTTTTTGTGGATCCGTGTACACAAGGATAGTTTGTATAAATGCAGATTTAAAAAAAAAAAAAAAAAAGCAAGACTTAGCTGTTTGCAGTAAGGCCACATTCGTCTAAACGTGGCCTAATACTGGACCAGGACTGGCTACGTGAACATGTTCAACTCAGATTTGAGGTTAAAAAACAAACGTTGCACCTTTTAGAGGACATATATTATCTGGATGACGACATTTGCTGCACGGGTCTTTTGGCCCTCACTGTGATCAGATCAGATTGTGCTGATTTGTTGATCGTCGTGTTGCGTCTCAGGTCGAAAGCAGCAATGCTGCAAATGTATGTCTCTCATTTTTAAATCAGTTTCTGCACGGAGAGATTTGATAGCTGCTGCTCCTGACGGCTGCGTTAAAGGGACATTTTGCCGATTTTCGACCAGCTTTGTCTCGTAACAGCGTGGGTAGTTTGTGTAAATGAGCTGTAAACAAACCGCCTCCTCAGGTGGTCTGAGATCGTCAGAGTGTTCACATATGCTTAAAAAATGCTGAGTCACAGGTTTGAGTGTGAAAACACCCTTACTCGCCGAACGGAAATCTACCTGCTTTTAAAACTTGGCGAAGTTAAATTTGGGACCCTTTTCAGGTCCATTTACCATCCTTCACTGCGTCGCCTCTTTATCATCCATAGTTTTTTCAGAAACATGTTTTAGCTTTTTGTTTAACTGTAGTACGAGATCGTTTGTTACCAGTTTACTTTAAGTCGCCCATAGTTGGGAGCGTTTGTTGGTCCAGTCCAGCTCACGGCATGTTGGTAGTTTTGTGTTTGTAGCATTCGTGTTTTTCTACTGCAGTACTCCACTCTCTGACCCTTTCCTGATATTTACTGACCATAAAAAAATACAGAATATTAGCCGGGGACTCAAATCTATTTTCTATAGCTCAGAGTGACTCTGGGTGACTTCTGAGCGGAGAGGAAGAAACAAAAAGCGCTGATTAATGTGTGACGGCTGTAACTTGTGAAGCTGTGGAGAGATGAAGTAAACGGATCGTACTCGTAAGTCGGGGAGAGCTCAGAGCGACCGCCTCCTCCGCCGCTCTGAGAGAAGGGAATATCTGAGGGACTGATCCCAAACTCCTTTACTCTGGAAACGGCAGGAGAGAGAAAAACACAGGAGAGGATCACGTTATCTCACCGTTGTCGTGTTTTTATCGGCTTTTTCTGTCGCGGTTCGGAACATTTACCTGTTGGCGTATCTCAGCGTGTTCAAGGTGTTTTCACATGACGCCATCCCCGGAGAGATGGTTGCAATCTGTGCAGGGAAACAATAAGAGAGGGGATTAACGTTTTTCAGCAGAACATGCAAATGAAGTCTTACATAGACAGCTTGTCTTTTCGGCTCACCATGCACGTTCTCGAGTTTTCTCCGATGAACGAGTCCCGCAGGACTTGGGTTAACTTGCTCGCTCTAAACGGAGTGTGAGGTTTGTTCCTGCCCAGCGCTCGGATGCACTCCTGCAGACACAGAAACATTATCAGCGACCGAAGAGAAACAATTTCTAAATGCAGATTAATGTTTGAACAAACATTTAAAGTAAACTCTGGTTCCAGCCTCTCAAATGTGAAGATTTGCTGGTTGTAGATTTGGACTTTTGGTTGAATAAAACAAGCAACTTAAAGAAGTCACCGTGGACGATTGGAAGTGTTTTTGACATTTTTAACAAACAATAAGAAGACATCACGTGACGTCACGGGTTATAGTTTAGAGAGAAACCAGCCGTTTCTCTTTTCTAAAATTTAGTCCAATTTGATTCAACAACTAAAAGTTTTTAAAGGAATAGAAAAAAACGAAAAAGGTAAACTGTACTCACATCTGCTCCCATGATAAAAATGTAAATGAATCTTTATTAAATGACCCAAAATCACTAAACTTTCTTGAGTTCATTCTGCCTAAAATTTCACTTTTCCAAACAGACTGAGGTGATTTGTTAAATCTGATTTCACATTTAGACTATGGAAGCCGGACATTGAGTCACTAAAACCTGTGACGTAACCAAAGTCACGCTCGTGTTTTGAGGCTGGATAACCTCCGTGTCCCACAGCCCTCCTGACGGACCCTAACGGACCCTGACGGACCCTGATGGACCCTCACAGACCCTCCTGACCGCTCTGTTCAGCCTGTATGAACTGAGGAGGAGACCTTCAGTGCCAGCAGGCTCTTGTTGATCTCGGCTCCTTCGAGGCGAGTCTGGCGGTCAGCGCTGGACGTGTCCGCTCCCCTCTCGTTCCCCGCCAGGTCGATAAGGGAAAACTTTCCGTGCATCTTCCCCCGCCGACGGAGAATGATCTGGAAGACGGCGTGGCTCCGAGAAGAGTGAGCGTTTGCCGAAGTCTGACCAGAAGTCCTGAAGGAGAGACGCAGAGACAGAGACATAAAGCTTGTCCCTGAGAACCTGTCCAAACTTTTGAGGACAAACTTCTCCCGGTGACAAACACTCGTCTCCTACCTGCAGCTGTTTCCCACTTCGATGAGTTTGAGGACGTCCTCTGTGCACTTCACCTCCCTCTCCTGCAGCCCCACCACCTGCACCTGCTGCTTCCCGTCCTCCAGGACGCGTAACTTGGCTTTGCGGTTTAGCAGGTCAAAGACCTTTTTAAAAACAGACACGATCAGTTCAGTGTTTGACGCGACGTTTGTTCAGCTTTACTGCGCCTGTCTGTAACATTTCTCTTCACGGTTTGAACGGATGCAACAAATAACCAGCTGAGTTTTTTGTGACTCTCGGCCACAAAGTAGATATGAGGTAGATTATGACGTATTGTAGTTACCCTTGTAGTTCCAGTTTGCAGTATTTGACAAAGAAACATTTAAATGCAGAAAATAGTACCACTTTTTATACGTATGGTCATATATTTTTGGTTATTTTGTGCACAAATATGATGACACAATGAATATATATTTTAAAGCTCATATTCCACCTGCAGAAGAGGCTCGTAACATAAACATTAGTAACTTGCACGGACGAATACGCGGTTTGCTTTTAGCTAAATGCTAAAGTCAGCATGCTCGCAGTGACAATGCTGATGTTTAACCAGAATAATCTTTTTTTTTTTTTTTTAATGTATGTAAAGGCGAGCAACAACACACGTAACACAGATGACATTATGATAGCATAACAATACATCATGAACAAGAAGAAGAGACAAATGGCCCAATACAGAAGAAAACAAGTAAACTGAAAAGGATGAGTAAAAATGAATAGGATCACTCCAGTAATTCAAAAATTTAAGTTCACAATAATATTGCATTTAAATAAATAATTAAGCTGATATTTATATATGACAGGTAGAGTGTAATTATGGCTCTATATGGTCCCACTCTACAGTCTTGTAGCAATCATTTTTTTCCATAATCAACTGAAAATGTTCTTCATTGAGCTTCAAATATAAATATTTTACCCAACAGAATAATTGTATTTATTATCTGGGGGACAGTTTTTATCCATTTTAATGATAAAGGCTTAAATTCAAAACCAGTATTGAATTTACAACATATTGGTTACGCACGTTGGTGTGCTAACATTTATTACTTAAACACAAAGTATCCTAGTCAGTCATGGACATTTTTTAGAGCGTGCTGCCATGAATCTCTTAGTTATTGTGCAGCACAGAAATCTCAAATTCATCCCTGCAGTCTGCAAACAGAGAATACATTTAAAGAGTACAAAATTATTTCAGTAACTTTTCCCAACACTTCACTCTGGTGGGTATGAGTGAGTAAATCTGAGCTTTAATAGTGATAAAATAATTTTTATTACTGCTGAAATTGTTGGTCGTGACACACCCAAATCATCATTGTTGCTGAGCTGGATTTTCTGCCTGTAAGTGCGGAGACTGCAAGGACATCGACAGCATGTGTCTAATCTGCATCCTGCACGAGGTCAGTCAGGCGTTTAGTAAGCTCAAGCATTCCCAAATCTTCCCGCAGAGCATCTCTGCCTGAACGCCGTTTGTTTAGGAAAAACCTCCGCAGTGCTCCTAAATACTAACAGAGACTAAGCCTCAAAAACTGATAAAAGTACGACTGAAAATGCACCATTTTGTTACATTTTTGGCCAGTCAGGTGAGATTTACTGTCACTGCAGGCCGTGAATATGCATTAAAGTTTTAAAATACTCAGTCCTCTTCTCAACTGATCTCATGTTAAAGGACGCTCACCTTCCCGCTGTAAATCTCAAAAAACGTGGCAAAGATTTGGAGATCCAGCTTCTTGTAATTTGGCTTCTTGATCATGAGAAAGACGTCTCGGGCTGCATAAAGACAGAAATGACAGAAATGAATTCAGTCAGACGCAGCAACCAGCAGTGACTTTAGAGAGGCTCAGTGGAAGAAACTCACCGGAGAGTGCATAGATCCCTTTAGAGCAGTCCTGGTTCTTCCCAGAAAAGTCGCCTCCCATAGTCTGAAAAAAGACATGAGTTAACCCTTTGAAACCTACGTGAATTGGCTTGAGGCGGCAATGAGTAACAAAAGAAATAGAGTATAAATTTGCAAAAAATAACTTAAGTAACTAATAAAATACCTCATAAAAAGCCAAGAGAAAGTTAAATGAAATAAATAAATAAGAAAATTAATTGAAAATAAATAAAAAAGAAAAGTAACAGAAAATCCAACATGAAAATTACCTAAAAAGAAAAGATGACAATCAAATAAAATAAATGTATTTACTGTAACATCTTTTTAAAGATGTAATTTGTACTCTACATTTTATTTATTTATGTCTTTCTTCTTGCGGGACAATTCATGCCAGCTGCTCATTGCCTTTTTTCCCCCAAGTTCTCTAAAAAAAAATTCAACCCCTGGTTCCGGCTTCCGGGGTTAAAATACCTGAGAAAAGCATCTGAATGCAGCACAAGAAAACTGCTGTCAATCCAGGTTTCAAACGATTAAAACAGGAAAAGTGTCTAAAATCAACTCCTATGTTAAAATGAAGCTTCTTACGTGTGTTTTTCCACTTCCAGTTTGTCCGTATGCAAAGCAGGTCGCCATCCCGCGCTCAAAAATAGTCTCAACCAGCGGCTGAGCAGTAAACCTGAGAGCAGAGTGTTTGTTAGCAGAAAATATATATAATATTTTAAAAAATATGAAAATAATGAAAACATGAATAAATTGTAGAAAATAAACATTATTGATGTGATTATTTTTTCCAGTTATTATAAAATAAACAGAATTTATGGGAATTTTGATTATTTTGCTCAGTCCATCTCAAAAACTCAACTATTTGAAAAGTTAATTCTCCTGAAGTGTGTGTAAATACTGTATTTGACTTTAAAGTTTTGGTACAATAGAATTAAAATGTAATCCAGGGTATAAAGAGAGATTTAACTGTAATCTTTCAACATTTAAGCCAGTTGTTAAGTTTGTTGCAGCATAATTTAAAGTTTAACTGTTGATTATTGGAGGTTAAAAGTTGTCTTTATTGGTGCAACCCTGATGCTCAGGGCTCCATTTTTCCTTTTTTGGGGGGTTGATAGAAAAACACTTCACCTGTAAACCATTTCGTTGGTGGAGTTCTCATCGAAGGCGTAGTCGAAGCGGAAAGTTTGGTTCTCCAGGTAGCGGGTCAGGTCCACTTTCTGCTTGGGCTCGTGGACCATCACCACGTCCTTACTGGGAATGGTGATCACATCCAAATCCTTCATCGTCAACTCTGCAGAGACAGATAAAAAACTTCATTATGTGTTTTTGTTCTGACTGCAGAGAAAACCGCAGTTACAGAGACCTGCGGTGGATTCTGAACACACCTGTATGAAGCTACTCTTACCTTTTTTATTGAGGGGACGTGCACGCACACACACACATATCCTGTGCTCTTCGATCTGAAACGTCAAAAAGTACAAACACAGTGTTTGTCATTTTTCAGGACACGCAGGCCTCTCATGTACTGAATATTATGCTGCAGACACTGAAAAAAAACCTTAGTTATTCCTCCTGAAGTAGCTTTAAAGTCATTTATTTCACGCTGACAGTTTCACGTTTTGTTTCAGCTCTTCATTGAAGCTGGATGATGTTCATACTGAGTGAAATATTCAAACAAGATCTGTCGTGCATCATTTTGTACACGTTTTCCTAATTCAACTTGACATTGTATATGATATATTTGGAAATATTAAAATCTCAACTAATAATAAAATGAAGTTTTGTGGGGTTAACTGTTAACTGCACAGCATGAGGTTTTAAAATCGTGTGGGGTTTAAGGCTCTACAGAAGCAAACACACAAATTATTATTTGTTATAGATTATTTTTCACGAATCTAGAAACGTGGCTCTGAAGCAGACTTACCAGATCATTACTGGTTAAAGGTCTGTAGTCCAGACTGGCTCTGAAGTCTCTGATCATACACATGATTTCATAGTTTGGTAAATTCACATCCACCTCCTGAAACAGAACAAAGAAAACCCAAAAGTATCAATGTCAAATTAAAAAAATATATATATGTATATTACATATGCATGAGGGAAGAGCAGAGAAAAATATGTGTTTACTCTGAAGCAAATTAAAAAAACATTTTTTATTTGGAAATGTGGGAAATTGTGTGGTAATGTTTACACAAATTTTGCAAATGTAATGATCCAGCAGAGCTCTGCATTTAATTCATTTCAAATGTTCTTGATCATTAAACAATCAGGCTGTGTGTGCAAATGAGCAAGATTTTATAACATCACAAATAATTTGGAGGCCAATCGTGGTCCAATGTACAGCTTACACACGAGAGAGAAACGCAAACTTTAAAATTCAGTGTAGCTACACTGAATATTCATGCTGTGATGAAATATCTCCCCAGATCAGTCGAGAAAACGTAAATCTGAAACCAAGCACTCTCCACCTTAGATGGTGTTTGTACTGTAAGTGTGTGTGTGTGTGTGTGTGTGTGTGTGTGTGTGTTGCTCACTTGTGCTCTCTTCTCTCTGAGCTCTTGTTGCTGAAGTCGCCTCTTTTCTCGTTTCTCCTGCAGTTTTTCCACTTCCTTCACACAGTTAGATTTCCTCCGTGCTGCAAAGGAGGGAGCAAAATAATAATCTGAAGTAAACTAAAATGATTTTTCTGATGACGCATGCTCTGTTTTTACACGGTTGTATCACTATTTTGACTTTAAGTTTTGAAAGACCAGGAGGAATCAGAAATCAGTCATCAGTTACCTTTTAACGGGACACATTCACTGTCTTTTCAGTGGCGTATGTTGACAGTAAAAATGTAATCTCTGAATCTTTTCCCTGAAAGTAAATCTGCATCTTTCCATGCGTCCTATCAGTTTGAGTATTAAATCTGAAGATTTTAAGTCCACTGTAGTGAACACTTATGCAGTTATGCTAATGTTCGAGCAGCCGCAGCTGAAGACTAAAACAAGTGTTGTCGTATGAGTGGGAGCCAGTGAGCGCCTGTGAAAGAGCCTTTGAGGCCGTCACAGCTGTGTGGGAGCATGACATCACTGGCTGTGGCCTCTGCAATATTACCCTGCACCACAAAATAACAACACACACGGCCGTATAAACCACCCCAAAGTTTATCAGACGTGATAAAATCTGAGGCATGAGGACAGTGTGACCTCTGACCTGTATGATCCTGATAAAGAGACTAAATGTTACCGTTCTGCTGCTGCAGCAGCGACTGGTTGAGTGCAGACGGGGGGGCGATGGCGGGGGGAGGAGGCTCCGCAGCTTGGCTGTGCTGGCTGGGACGGGCCCGCGTGGTTCCTACTGCTGCAGCTGAGGAGCAAAAACCATAGTCATGCATGTGTAGAAATTTCCATTTGCCCTCTACTGCTATCTGTTCATGCAGATGGTTTTGGTGAAGTCGGTTAATCGGTTAGTCAATAGAGAAATTAATTGTTAAATGTTTTCATAGTTGATTTGTTCTTTGAGCATGTTTCATGGTTCTTAGTAAAAAGTCCATTTGTCAGCCTAAAGAGCTCCATTGTGAACCCGGAAATATTGACAACCCCAAAGTTTTACGTTATAAATGCAAAGTACGGGTCCCCAACATTAGGGAACTGCTGGATGCTAACTTGCATATGTTGGACAATTTGCATAATATGCCTAATTTGTATAAATGTGCATATTTTTGGATATAATGTTGTTAAACAAAAACCAACAAAACTGTAATGCAATTTGTATATGATTTGCATAATATACATAATTTGCATACATTTGCATAAAAACATATATTGACAGTATGTCAGCCACTGAACGGCCAATTTGGACATTATTTGGGTGGTTTTTGATGATGCTTAATCCCATTCTTTATGTTTTAAACCAAATGTCTGCATATTTTAACTGCAATTGATTATTATTGAAATAATTGAAATAACTCAAGTTAACATTTGAATTCACAGACCGTCAGAGTTGATACACAGTTGGCAAATGTTGGTAGGAAAGACATGAAACACGGCAAAGAAATTATAATAAAGTCATGTTTGACAGGTGGTACACACAAGTCCTAAAAACGTTTTTGTGTTTTCTTAAACAAAATTATATCAGAACAGAGAATTATGTGTAAACTAGTGTTAAAACAACTGATCAGAAACGAATCATCCTCATAAAACCCCTAACCAACAAGACAATGTCCAAAGTGGTCAAGCAGTGGCTAAAATACTGTCAGTATATGTGATTATGCACATTTATAAAAACAAGGTAAATAATGCAAAATGCCAAACATATGCAAGTTAGCATCCGGCAGTTTCCTAATTTTGGGGACTCATACTGTGCATTTACAACACAAAACTTTGGGGTACTCAACATTTCCGGGTTGACTTTACTGGCAAGTAGACTAAAACTGAATAAATTTGGATTCTGGACATCTCTCTGAGCTATTTGAAGTTGTGATGACTATATTTTATTATCCGATGAGAGCTGATCAGATCGATGGATTAGAGGAGCAGATTCAAGTGAAAGCAAACTTTCTTTATCCGGTTAGGACCTCGAGTCGTGCCGTTTCCATGGAAACACAGCTTGTTTCATCTAAAGTATGTTGGAAAATGATTGCCAACCCTAAATCTCTGAATTAATGAATAGTTAAGTTTCTCTTTAACTGTGCATGGCACTGTGCTGCTCCGTCTGTGCCCAGAGTAAGCTCTGCAGTGAAAATGGGGGGTAAAAATCATCATCATAACACTCGCAGTATCCAAAGTTTGAAGGCTTAATATGTAAACATTGAAGTATAATGTTGGCAGAGAGTCTGTTATCTTATATTTGTTTACATTTTGTTTGCAGTATACTCATTTATGTACAGACAACTATCACCGTATGACTTTTTGATTTTAAGGTGGATCTTTCCACAGTTTCGTGATGAACATCGAGGTTAATGACAACCTCAAAAAGTGAAAGTCACTGAATCTAAAATTATGTGTATCATGTCAGATTTGACGGAGGTACGACACAGAGACAAGAGTGTGATTTTTGAGACAGATTGTGTCACTGATGGGATTTTAAAGTCCCTCACAGTAACTGCCTCCACGTGCTGTTGAAAATCTCTAAAATAAATCAAACATACCTCTGTTCTCCCGCGGAGGATTGTCAGCCTTAGGTATTGATGTCATCCGTTTAGTCTAAAAAATAAAGAAGCAAAAAGACCATAAACCATTACAGAGCAACAGCGTGCATCCGTCACATTCGTGGAGAATTACTCATATTTTAGTGCAGTTTGTGCAAATTTAATAAGCCGATCTCAACACAAAAGTCCATTCAAATCTAGCTAAGTCAAATTTGTTATATAGCTGAAAAAACACCTGTAGGTACATTAGCAGCTTTCCAGACCTCAATTCAAATAACAGCAGTTAAATCTATTAATTATATCTCACACGTCTGTACGGAGCCCAGTAGTTTGGATCCTGTTATTAAACAAAAGGCAATAATTATCCCATTTCTCTAAGTTTCACACTAAGATTAAAACTCTTTCAATAATGTGCATTTTGTGAATGTATCACAAGAACTGTAACGAGTACTAAAAGCAGTAAATACAGGAACTAGTCCTAAAAACTTGGCGGGGGGAGCAGACCTTGGGGAGTTTGCTGGTTTTGGCAGCGTTGGAGGGAGGAAGAGGAGCCTCAGGACTCTGCGGTATCTCCTCATCAGGAGCAACATCTGGATTCAGAGCAAAGACGCTCTCCAGATCGATCTGAGGAACAAACGAGACAAAGATAATTATTATCGGCAGTATTTTAATTAAAACCTTTACTCAACCAGGTAATCTCACTGAGATCAAGACAGCCGAGCGTCGAAGTAAAACAAGAACTTCATGTGACTTTATGTTCAGATAAGGACGCGGCTTATTGAAATACAATGAAATATTGTCGTATATGCATTATTTAGGTTTTTTTGTTTGAGTTTCCATTCGTTCTACATGTTCAAAACAAGCAAAACAAACTCTCTTACAACCTAAATGCACCAAACTACAGAGCAGCCCTCTCAGGTGTCTGACTGGACCCAGTCCAGCTTTTTCACAGGAGGTTACAAACCTTTAACGCTGTCGTATATCTTATTAAATATATCTACCAGGCAGTGCGGCTGCTCAGGGGCCCATTACAGCAGCGATTATGAGAGTGGGCCCCCAAAGGAAATGTGTTATTGACATTTTGAAAAAAAAACCCTCTAATCTTTGACAGAAATGTCCCGTTTGGTATATTCACCCTCAAATGTACAAACCTATTCTGTCATGAGGTGGAAAAAAGTTAATATCAAGCAAACTATTTCAAAAAGTGTAAGCTTATTCTACGTATACTAAAAAAAACTATGAATATCTATTAAAAACTGTTCCATCATATGAATATTTTTTAACATTTCTTTTATATTTATGCCCAATTACAAATGCAGTGATGGTTGCTGGTGTCCAGTATTAAGTCTGCGCAAGGAGAAGGTTGTTCTGTAAGTTTGTTTATATATATATATATATATATATATATGCCTTACTGTGTGTGCATATGGAAGTGTGTGCATGTGTAACCCTAACCCTAAGGAGCATCATTGTAGCCTAATTCACACCACTGATATCTACACTTTTAACATTTTTAATGCAATGCAAGTTGTTGCCACAGAAATGATTTTCCAGACAGAAAAAACCTGTAAGAGGTCATCATAGAGTGGGAGTCGGAGCGGCAGCTCTACCTCTTTCCCTTTGGTGTCTCCATTCTCGATCCACTCCACCGTCACACTGTCATTGTCCTCATGCAGTGATGTGACCATCGCCTGGTGTATCCGTCCTGCAGTGAGAGAGGACGGAAAGACATGCTAGGCCTGCTCAGTGCTGCATGGGACTGTAGAGCACAGGATATACAGAAGCTGCTTTAGCCTTTAAATCACAGCAGGCAGACATCAAGATATCGAATGAGCCACAAACTGAACACATCTATAACTGAGAATGTCATTTTCAGATTATGTCATGCAGGAAAATAATCCAAAATACAACATTTTGGATTCCTGCAGACACTAAAATGAAGGTACTGAGATGCTAATGGGTGTGGCTCATGATGGATGGTGATAAGACTTCCTTGCTGTCATTCACAACTTCAAGAGCTGCATTTATTGGCTGTTAATAGGATTAGTGGCAACCTTATGAACACATTTGTGTGTTAAAAATGAGCACAAAGCTGTTATAAAGCAGGTTAATTCAGTCACAGGAGGGGAGAGGCCCCATGCATGCATCCATCCATCAGATCCACAGGCCACTGCTGGCTGATGCACTGCAGCTAACATCATGCACACTGGAGGGGTTTGGTGCAGAGGGGAGCGGGCAGAGGAGCCACAGCGGGGCAGGTGTCAGGATTTTACAGCCGGAGAGCCGCTCAGGTGGACGGACCCGCCCGCGCCGGCAGCCCGCTCCCCTGACCGGCCGGCCGGCGTGTGACTGTCAGCCGACAGCAGCTGCACCGCATCTCCGCAACACCTCAGCACCGATCATTCATCCCGACATCCCGGTGAAAAGATGCTGTAGCGGCGCGTTAGCTTTAGCAGAAACACCCCGCTGCGGTAACGTTAGCGGATCCGGATGGAGAGCGGTGCGTGTCGGTCTGTTAGCTACGTACCGTCGCTCCGTTTTATCTCCACGTAAATGCCCACGAAGATCTTCCCGAATATACCGGCCATCTCTCCTCGCGTGGGCTTTTTTTAAATTTGCGTGCAATGTGTGTGTGTGTTGTCTCAAGTTGTGTGCTGCTGCAGAAACTGAGGTCACTAGCGGTCAGTCACAGAGGCAGGAGGAGAGCGAGCCGCTGCGCATGCGCGGGCGGTGAAGTCAGCAGCATCCTCAGTACCAGCAGTAGTGGAAAATATGAAATACTCAGATCATTTACTTAAGCAGAAGTACTAATATCACACTGTGGAAATACTCTTGCAAATAAAAGTCCTGCATATAAGACATTCTTTCAGTAAAAGTACAAAAGTTTTAGCATCAAAATGTACTTATATTACACACACTTGTATCTCTCTGCACACAAAATGTGCTTTTCAAAATCAGGCTTTAAAAAAGATTATACATTAATATGTTTTTCTGTTTCCATTGAGTTTATTTTTTTAACCAATGCCAGTTCTCATCATAAAAATCAAATATTCATTATTTATTTATGTATTTATTAGAATTTAAACCCTTTTGTCATGATGCCACTGTATTTTTAGATGGGAAAAAAGGGTTTTATTTGGATTATCACAGCATAGGATATGTCAGTGATTAGCAGCAACATTGATTTTTATACAGTATTTTTTTTGTGCGTGTGCTGTCATTTAGGTTTAGGTATTTTCTTTCTCTCTCTCTCTCTCTCTCTCTCTCTCTCTCTCTCTCTCTCTCTCTCTCTATATATATATATATATATATATATATATATATATATATATATATATATATATAATTGTTCTGTATAATACAGTGTAACAGAAATGTGAGCTCCTCATCGAACACGAGATGGCAGCAGAGGCCTCTTTATAGGAACAGCAGATAGTGATTTACTCTGAGTCTGATCTAGAAAACGGTGCACTGTAAATCATTTAGCTCTTTTGCTGTAATTTTAAAGCTATTAAGTTTCTGTTTTGAAGGACACTTGTGTTAATCTGCTCTCTAATTTTAAGCTGTGAAAAAAAAGACCTTTCAGTGCAAAATGAGAAAGAAGAAACAAGCGAAACAAACCAAACTGAGTAAACATATTACTATTTTGGGGACAAAAGTTAACCTGATTGATATCTCATGTATTATTATTTTATACAGTCCGATGGTGAGATTCATTTGTCCCTTAAATTTCAGAGTCAACTGGTCGTTCATCGCCTCAAACACCTGTGAATGAAGATGTCTCATTGAGGAGTTTTTAGATAATTATTGGCAACGTTAAGCAGAAAAAAACATGCTTCTGCTGCACAAAATTGCATGTAGTATTTCAGATCTTTGTTTAATCTTTTGTGTGAATTACTTGATAATCCCTAAAATTTACTGCTCTCAGTGACAAGTACAGCACAGCTGAGCCTGATGAGAATGTCACTAGTTTTGCTGGTATTTGGTCTTAACCCAAAGTACTGGAGAGGAGAAGTACCTGATGGTGGCGCCAGAGGAAAACTTAAAGTATCACCAAAGGTTACCCTGAGCGGGACAAAGATGTGTAACAGATTTCAGCGTTCAGCAGCCGTCTGTGGAGTTTGAGTTGTGGGGTAAATATTGATCAGCGTATCTAATCAGAGCAGATCAGATTGATGGTAGGATGAGCAGCTAATGAAGAGTGAGTGAATTTAAAAACAAAAATTTGGCACAATGAATGGTTAAGCTTCACTTTCACTGTTTCTGGTGTTCTGTTGCTCCGTCTGTGCCCAGAGTGAGTAAATAAGATATATCAGGATTTGCGTACACACACAAAACTTGTTAGTAGGATCAAATCATTGTTGGATTTGTTCCTTTTTTAGTCAGTTTATTGACAATTAGTTAAACACAAATATTAGATTTATTTGTCAAAATGCTGTCAATTTTGACTGTACATTTACATTTAATTACTGGCTACTAGTTGCATTACTTTCACAGTAACTTACTGTATCATTTTTACAATGTTTACAATGTTTATTCATTTTTACAATGTTTTATTGAGAAATATTACAGTTACAACTGTAACATTTCACAATAAATCAATGTCAAAATGATACAGTGACACAGATGTAAAGATGCTGTGATTATTTCCAGGGTTTTACAAGTTGTAACTGCAGTATTTCACAATAAATTACCGTAAAATTATTTATTGTGAAAGTAATGCAACTGGTAATTTATTGTAAATGTGTAGTCAAACATCACTGTATCTTTTTACAGCAATTTATTGTGAAATATTACAGTTGCATCCTGTAAAATCCTGCAAATAATCAACAGTGCAACATTTGAGCCATTACTTTTCCTCTGTGTTGCGCCAGAGGAAAACAAATCCTTAAAATAAACCTCTCAAGTTTGTGTTTTTATTCAGAGAAAGCAGAAAGAGTGACACGAGGGAGGAACTTGAGGGTATTGAGATGCACCCACAGCAAACATCTGTCACCCTCCCTCCCTCCCTCGACCCGCTCGCCCTGAGCCGTAGCTGTCGCTCCCCCCGTGTACCAACCATCCATCCTCTAAGACCTCCTCAATTTGTTCACACTCTTTCATTAACAACACACGCTCACAGACGGACAGACACACAAACACTCACACATCCCCTCGCTTACCCATCAGTCCATCCGGTCCCCGAGGTGTCGGCCATCACTGTCTCTCGTAGGCGTTTCCCCAGCAACCACAGCCTCCCCCATCAGACTTGAGAGAGTGCCTTTTTTCTCAGTTTGCTTTGGTTTCTGGAGGATTACCGTGCCGGTGTTGTGTCTCGGTGTGTGCATGAGCAGAGGAGGGTACACTGGAGCATGTCACGCAATGAAAATGTAACAATGAATTACATTTTGTGTGAAACAATGCTTCTATAAAAGCTTCCTTTCATTTAAGCAAACTGCTCGTGACATTTGGCTGCCACAGGAAGCTAATTTGTCTGCAGGAAAACACAGACTGAATCCAGACCAACTCTGCATGCATACATATTTCTGGGGATCATTCGCATTATTTTACATACCAATATGCCGTGTAGTGCAGCTACTGCAAGGGATCTGTTTTGCAATCATGGATAATTCATGATCTGCACCGACATTGCATATGAAAATCCTTTTGAAGGCGGTTTGGGGCTAAGGGAAATTCCCCTTTCTTCCACTTCCCTTCACTTTGTAAAGGCCGTGCTGCTTCTGTTTCAGTGCATGTGAATTTGCACTGTGAGATAATGCTCTTTTCACTCAGGTGATCTGACTCACCTGTGATGTATCGGCTCATATCAGCTGCCTGTGTTTAACATTCCTGCTGCAGTTTCACTCAGACATGTAACGACATGAACAGTATTGACAGTTTTATAGGATTGCTTACAGACACAATCAGAGGGGTGTGTCTGTCGCTGCGTTTACACGCACACGCTAGTATCATCATCAGGAGGATTGATGTTGTGTGTTTCAGCAATGAGTTCTCTGAAATGATCGCGGATTCATGTGAAACTTCTACTCGCTCAAGAACCTGCAGGAGGAACCAAAAACATGTTTTTATTTAGGTTTAATTTGATGTCTTTGTTAGGCGACGTTTGATGTAAAATGAGTGATCATGCTTATTGATCGGCACAACAACCCAATAGCTAGAAAAAATGTTGGCATTGTTTGGGCACAAGAACCACTTGGTTATAGTTAGGAAAATAAAAAATAGCTGATTTGTGGGGCAGAGCGTGCCACTAATCCAGCAAGAAAAGAAGCAATATCCTGATGAATCGCAACCACTTTTTGAGTCTGTTTAAAAAAAAGAAAAAAAACTGATTTTCATGCCTCTATCCCTGCAGGAAAAACAGCAATGTCTTTGTAAAAAAACAAAAAAAATAAATAAATAAAAAACACTTTTCAAGCCTAAAATGCAAAACTCCCATGTTCTGCACCTTAAATGCTGCTGGAAACACAAGAATGAATCACAAAATAGCCACGAGTTATGTTGTTTGTAGGTCTCAAACAGTCTGTAGGTGTCACACCATTCAGCATCCTCTCCACCTCATATACTGCATCAGTTCTTAATGCTGATGCCATGGCGATCTTGCAGCTTTTCTGAGCTTGTAAAAAGTAGACTTTTTAGATATATGTTATTCTCATAGGACAGCCACACTACAAACATGATGATTTTATAGATTATAATCCATTGCTGTGGATTAAACTCACCAACAGGATATAAAGACGTTAAAAATGAGCACAACCTTAAACATCTACAGCAGGAAAATACCACATACACATTATTGTAGCAGTGATGGGATAGGAAAACACAGACAGGGACCGTTTTACTGCACAGTGGATACTTTAGGCACATTTTGCAGGGCTTTTACTTGTAGCCAAATATTTGCACAGTGTGGTATTTGTACTGTAACTTAAGTAAAGGGTCTCAATAATTCTTCCACCACTGACTGTAAGTGAGATGAATGCCGTGTCAGCAGTCAGTGCGTTGTTGACTCCAGGATGACCCGTGCAGGCACATGTCATCCTCTGCACGCGCCGTAATGGCGGCTAATTAATAACCACTGTCAAATCTGAAGATCTGCGCTGGAGAACTGACAGCGTTGCTCTGTGAGGACAAAGGAGGCAATCGAATTACCGTCCATTTTACTGATTTCATTTCCATGGCGGAGGCCGCGGCTTCAGTGGGTAATGGTTTCTGGCAACGATGGGGCCCTTAGTCCTGTTCAGTGGAGCTGCAACATCCCCCCAGGGTTTCATCGGCAGTTAGAGCTGTCGTTTCTTTTTCTCTCGAGGTCATTTAATGGAAAAAAAGAAAAGAAAAGTTATGCTTGTCGTTAACCTCACGCACTCTTCTTTTACGCATAGGTAATTGTACTCCGCTAAACAACGTCCTTGTGTAACTGCGTAGGTCAATCAAATGTGAAATTAGACAATTTGGTTTTCATAGAGAGATCTTTATTTAGGCTACCGATAAGCTGCGTAGTATTATTGTCAGGAAACAGGCCAGAGACCTTTAATTGGAGGGGCAGAAACTCGGGAAGACGAGGGCAGGAGGCGGAGGATGCTGCTGCAGTGTTTAAGGAGCGAGAGGCTTCTCCGGGGATAGGGTGCTTTTACTTTGAAGTGCTTGGTGGGACGTGTGTGCCGCACAGCCCCCCCCCCCCCCCCCCCCCCCCAATCCTCCGTCTCTTACTGCCATGTTTGCTGATTGTGTTTTCATGGGCTGATTCTCGAAGCTTTTGGCCCAGGAGAGACGAACTCCAGGGGAATAACAAGGAGGCAGAGACGCTCCAGTGTTTTCAGGTCATGGATTGATGTTGCTGACATCAAAAACCTCTGAATCCAGTTGATACCTTGACACGCTGAGTGTGTTTTTGTGACTGTTTGATTGACAGGTCGCACTGAATTGGCTTATATGGAGCAGCCGTATCAATTCAGTGGGATAACGACCATTCACGTTGTATTTCCTCATGCTCATTTGCCCACATTAGAGGTTTCTTCTCTTGCCTTTTTGTTCAGATTATATCAAGCAAACGACAAAGAAAACATCAGTAAAACTGTATTTTTAACGATGCTTAGCAGACGTTTGACCCTCTCTAGCCATTTAAGTGATTTAGTCTTCGTCTTTGCTCACTTTAATATCCATCAAAGTTAAAATGTTATGGATGGTGTAATGAGACACAAAAATGTCATGAGATACAGGATCATTAGGTAATATGCAATGATTAAGATCAAAAACTATCAATATGATTTCTTAACCTTTTTTTAACCCTATAAACCCATTAATCATGAAACTATATATATCTGTATTGTGATTTTTCAAACAGATATTGTACAAGATTTAAGGGCTTTTTTAAGTTGGTTAAAGAAAAACTAAAAATTGACCACAACCCTTTAAAACCACCATTTACCTTCCACTTAAAAAGGTCTGAATTAAAGGCTTAATAAAGGATAGTTTTCACAAATTTTTGGTCAATTTTAAGATTTTTTTTGCCACTTAAAAATGTACGGTTAATTAAAGTAGCTAAATAAATAATTCCGTTTATTAATTATCCCCATGTTTAGCATAAACCCCGAATTTGCCCCTGAATTGACAAATTAAGGTCCTCTTTATCTATATTAAAGCCCTTTTAATTAATTATAGATTTTAGGCGTTAATACTTACTAATGTAAACTAAAATCCTTATAATTTCCTTAACACTATAAAATGGAATCCCTTAAACTATCCCTTAAAATAACAAAAAATTACCCATTAATAATGAAGTCGGATTTAAAGGGGTACTTTATGGGTTGTGTATGTATTAAAATAAATTAGAAATGACAAAATCTTTAATTCTTGATGGATTAAATTCACAGTTTGAAAGTTTAGAGAGGTTGGAACGACTTTACATAGACACACACAAAAAACGCCCTAAGGTAATATCTTAATATGTTTTTGGTCAATTTTAAGGTTTTGTTTAATCTCTTGAAAAACCTAAACCGCGTATAGCATTAAAGTACCTTAATATACTAAAACCCATCAGTTTTTCCAATAATTTCTCCTGATTCTGGTGAAGACAGGAAGCTGAAAAACAAAAGAGAGCAGTGAAAGTGCTTCCTTGTTTATAAAATGCATTTATTACTTTTTGTTATAAGCCGTTCTTATAATAAATAAAATAAAGCTTTAATTGAGATATGAAATGAAGTGCTTGTAGGAAGCTGTTGTGTTTTATTTTGAAGCCAGACTCGCTGGCAGCTGCTGAGTCCATCTGATGCTTTTCTTTCAGACCCGATACTCACTCTAAACCAAATCTATCTGGACCGGCTCTGTAATGAGATGCATTAGAGTCGTGTGGCACAGAAATCCAATACTCCCAGCCATCCGCCCTCCACCAATCCACCATCAACTAGGCCACAAACTGGGCTAAATTTAGTGGAGTCTTTTGTCTCTGGCTGCTCTGAAGTCTTTTTTACTTGTGAGACTTGTCAACACGTTTAGAAATTGATGTCTTGTCAGATGATGTTCGGGCTGTTTTAAACGTGATTCCATCGATTCCTGTCTGTCTGTTATCTGTAGCTCGCGCGCCCTTCCTGTTGCACCGCTTGTCACTTATTTCAATATGGCTGTTTCATGGCTAGATGATAAAGCCATTATCTAGCCCATTCAACAACTGTCACACGCCCGTCGCCGAGCGGGTAACAATTAATTTTCTCCGGTGACAAAGCCTCAGCGGCTCTCTGAATTGAGATTACATTTCTTTGTCAATTTTTATTTGAAAATGTATATTTCACAAACTGTGTGTGTGTGTGTGTGTGTGTGTTGCATCAGTTAGCTCACAATGCATTTGATTCCCCTCAGCGGGGCCTCAGAGCTGTCAGCCGCAGAGTCGGTGGGATGCTCTGGATTGTGACAAACTGCAGCAGATGACAGCTGAGAGATGACGGGGAGCGATTGTGCTGCACCGCCGGCAGACGGGAATTTACCTCTTTATATGAGCACTGCATCACGTTTCACACACACTGAAACGTGTTTATTTGATTGTGTTTCCCTACAAAGTCGTATTTCAGATCGTAAGCACTTTCCTTAATCAATTCTTGGTAAAACTAACAATCGGTTAATCGTTATTTGACAAAAAAACATAAAAACTTTGCATATTTCAAACAACAACAAATGCGTTTTTTCCTCACACAAACTGCAGTAGGAGCAGTAACGATCGTTTTTTATAGTTTGTAACTTATTTTTAACTTATTGTATTTTAAAGTGTGTTTTATTTAAATATTTATTAGTATCTTTCTTTTTTCTTGTTTGTTTTTATCTGTATTGTCTTTTTTTTTTCACCACTTGGAGCAAAAGTAAAGCAAAGTATGTACCTGTACTGCTTGTGCATGTACAAATGGCAAAATAAACTTCTTCACTCTTAACTCACAGCAACATGTTGCATAAACTATGACAGCACTGCATAGCCTATCAATTGAGTACGTTTCATATATTCGATTAATTCTTAACAACTGATAAATCGATTGTTGATATCATCTCTACTACAAAGCCAAACCAGTCAGTGACTGTATTTAAGACCTGAACCAGAGTTTTTGATGTTTAAAGAAGATTTTATCGAATTTAGACAGAAAACAACACAGAACATTTACATGTATGTTGCATGTATGTTTTTAATAACCTTTTCAGAAAATATAATGGGTTTTGGGTGAGCGGGTCATTAAGGGACAAAGCAGCTTTCTGAGTACTCGAAAGTTACACTTAACTTACAGAAACATGCTGCAGTAGTCCACCTTCCACCTTCTCTTCCCCTCTATCCACGAGTGAAGCATGGAGACAGAATAAAAGAAAGAGACTGAATAAAGTGCAAAATTCATAACAGGTGTTGCATAACTGGATACTGTTCTGTTATCAGACGTGATGACCAATACCGTATTGCTTAAACCTAGTTGTAACATTTAAAAAAAATTATATAAAAATATGGAGATCCTCTTTAATTCCTATGAAATATGAGCTGAAAATAATGAAAACAAAATCTTTTTACCCTGAACAAACTACTTAAAGTGCAGACGAAAACTAAAAGACCACACTTTCTTTCGCTAACGTTCCCTGAAGATTATAAAAGTGCAGCGTCTGCATTTTTTTAAGAATAATATAGATGGCAATGATTTTTTTCTGGGGTAAAATAAACAGCCTAAAAAGCTCAAAATTAATGCATACAACATCTTTATCTGTTAAGCAGTTGGCTGTAAACTTTGAACCTTTTTTTTCTCCAGTTCACTGCTTCAGTAGTACTCTTCATTTTTAGGGCGTTTTTCTGCTGATTATAACTTATGGAAATGTGGGTATAACAAAAATAAAATATCATTAACAATAATGGGATATTCTTTCAGGCGGTGTGATTTAAGCTGACTGTGATTCAAGATTATGATTTATGTGCAAAACAAACGGTTAACAATAGATGAAAACCTCCACTTTCTCATATTTCCAGGTCCTCCGAGTCCGCATGTCGACAAAAGCTGGTGGGGAGAAAACACTTTTAGTTATGAAATATGCATGGTGTATTCAGCACAAAATATGTCACCGCTATCTTCCTCCGAACTGCGTTCCATGATCTGTCTTTTATAAAAAATGCATGTGTTGTTGTGCCTAAGAAACTTTGGCGCAGCCCAACTTCAGTTCGATTAGGGAGAAATCAAAGCGGCGAGGAATAATTCATCTTCATTGAGATGCATTCGGCTTCCAAAAAAATGGACACGACGTTGAATGAAGTGGAGATCGAGTGGAGGATTCCTCTCCAGCGTGAGGACACACAAAGCACGATAAATCAAAAGTCTGTGGCACTGATCCTGAAAACACTGATAAATCAATAATTACAACACATAGCTGAGGGATAAAAAGTTTGCAAAAGAGCTTCATAAAGTAAAAACACAAACTTTACAGCATGACTGATAGATCAAACTTCAGACAGAGATGCATCTGAATGCTGCGTTTTTCCTTGAAGTGTAGATTTATGGCGTCGGAGCTGCTGAAGGCCTCGTCCTCCACCTCTCAGACTGCTATTAATCACCTACACCTGGATTAGAGATGCCTGAATTGCTATAATTAATAACCATAAACCTCTGGGAATTTTAAGCAGCCAGTCACATTTGTTTCTGGGGAGACCTTTTGACGCTGATAGACAACCACGCCGTTAAGACCCTGAGCCAGCTCCTGATTTATGCTTTCCTTTTTTTTGGCTGTTTTTTTGTACAAAACTTTGGTCAAATTTATTCCAGACATAAACGCTGAAACCAGTAAAGATCTGAGACGCACTTGTGGTGATGTCCAGTGGATGCATTTACAGTTTTAAACCTGTGAGAGGTGCTGCCAGCTACTGCACACACACGTGTGTGTGTGTGTGTGTGTGTGTGTGTGTGTGTGTGTGTGTGTGTGTGTGTGTGTGTGTGTGTGTGTGTGTGTGTTTGTAAAGCTTCTCCTTCAGTGATCACAGGACAGCGTCTGCAAAACAGAATAGTATGACAATTAAGACAATGGACCAGACAGAATGAGGCCCTCTGTGTATTCATTTATACCCCCCTCCCAACACACACACACACACACACACACACACACACACACAATCCTCCAACCCACAATCCCCTTTCATTTCCTTCATCTGTCTAAGTGCCTTACTGTACAATTTTCATACTCAAAGCCATTTATCTTATCTTTCTCCCAATAATCTTCTTTCAGAAAAACAAATAAAATTGCATAAATGTAAATAGATTTAAATAGAGCACAATGGCAGTTTAATAAGGGTCGCTTCATTTTTAGTTTTGAGCTGATGCACCTCATTAAACTAGAGGAACTTGAATGGATAAAAAGAGATGCATTATTTTTTCGGTCCCTACCTAAGAGGTGGATGAAACTACAATTTTAGTTTTTATAATAAAATTGACAATTATTGTCGGGTTTTAATATTTATGTTGTTGTAACTTGACTGCATTGATTATTTACATCTCAGCTACGTATGTATCCATTTACTTGTTTTATTTCATGCTTGAAAGGTCTTTATGTAAAAAATGTGTTTTTAAAAAGCTTTACATAAAAATAATGGTCTTTAAAGTAACAAAATATCCAGCTAAAATAGAAGGAGTCTCCTTTTTTGTAAGTTTATTCTTTTATTTTTCTTGACAAGCGTTCATTGTTGGTGGATGTTTTGTTTAGGACCTGAAAAAATTGCAAAGTCCAGTGTGAAGTTGTTTGGATGAGCATTTCTCAAGAGAGCTGCGAGAGTTCTCAATCTCAGCCCGAGCCTGACGCGTCCCAACGGGTCCCGAAAAGCTCAACAACCCAGGCCAGGTTCAGGACGAAAAAATAAACTAAAAAATATGTGCCATTTGGCGGGGTCGGGTATGACTCGGGCGGTGGGAAAAAAATCCTTTTAAAAATAAATACATAAATAACAGTGAGCAGAAGTAATTCTCAATTATGCTAATTTAAAATATAAATAAATCCAGCATATATTGCTGATATTTATTGCTCTGGCAGGGAAATACAGTGTAGAGCTGGTCCATTTTGCGCTGGAGACGCGTGGCCCCGCACAGCTGGTGTGTCTCAGGCGTTGGGAGTGCTTTTCGGGGGCTCGTGCTGGGTTGTGCGCCGGCTCAGTACAGGCAGGATTCAGGCTTAAACCCACGCGGTTCGGTTCGGGTTGTGATGTTTTCGGCCACAGTACCAGAGAACGGGCAACTGGCCCGTTCTACTTTAGAAACCACGGGTATTTCCATATGGCGAAAGTATTGAGGGCTTCATTACCACGGAAACCACCCTGTGAACGAGAGCTGAACTAGTTCAGGGAAATTGTGTTATGGGAAGACGAGTTGTTGTTTCCAGTTATCGGTGCTTTATGCATATTCTCTATAAAGGGCTCAGTCCGGTGTTATCGTGTTAGAAAAGGTCGATATTTGAAGTCAGAGTATGATCCTGGTATTTAGTGGCAGTTCAGGTTAAGATTATTTACGGTCGTGTTTTTTATTTTATTATCTACCTTTTGATCATGTCATAAAAATGCTCCCTGACAACATATTTGTTTTCTATCAAAATATCTGATCTTGCAGCACAATATCCGCCCGTAGTGTCTACAGCGTTATTAAACTTCTTAAGGTTATGTACTCACCACAGCTGGTAAAGATTTGAGAAAAAAAAAACTAAAATGCAACGAAGAGCTTTTGAAGCTTTGTGTTGTTTTGCTTCTGGCCTGTAAATATATGCATGTGCTGGCTCCCAGCCTTCCTCCTGAGACATTCATCTGGTCTACTGGCAGCTCTGGCAGCAATCACAGGAATGACCCGACCTAATGTAGCGAGGAGATCAGCAGACCACGGTGAAAATCATCCCGCACACACTCCCTCCCACACACACACACACACACACACACACACACACACGGAGGCAAGAACATCTGCGACAAACTAAACAAAGGACCAGAAAGCTGAACTGGATCCTCGGCACACTGAGCCAATACCCGCATGTTTGCTCACAGCCGAGCAGCTAGACATTCGCTGTACTCCAGTCCTGTTATTTTGTCTTCCTCGGCGCGGCGTTTGGGGCCCGTTCATACATTCGCCCCTCAGAAGCAGCTTTGACTTGATGGTAGGTGACTGATGCTGTGAGAAGAGCCCGGGGCAGTGTTCTTGTAAGCATTAAAATGTGTGTTTCATCATGACAGCACTCTCCCAGATGAATATTTCAGGCAGAAGGTGGGAAGGCAGCGGGATCTGGTGTTGGGAGGGAAAGTGTTGGTTAAAATGCTGCTCTGCATGTTGGCCCCGAGAGCTCAACGCAACTGAAAACACATGCAAACAGACACAACACATAAACAGCATAAATGCATGAGCTGCTCAGAGACTTCTCATGATAATGTGCATTAAGCAGGTTTCACATTACACAACTTTCAAAGTCGTCAGATCGCTGCTCAGCTTGAAGTAGTCGTGGTTTTTACACTTCACGACTGATGGCAACAGAGGGTCACACACTACGTGAAGATCTTTCACCCCAAAAAATATAGATTTATTAATGCATATGCAGATGGTCACATGGGTTTGAGGAATGATTGATTTCTTTATTTGAAGGTTTTCGTATCTGTTTGCGTCTTCTGTATTTTATTTTGTTTCCTGTATTTGCAGCATGTTTTTGTATTTGCTTTAAAATAATACCATAATATTTTGAGGCCATAATACGATTCACAATGTATCACAATATTTGGAATTTCCTTTAAACTACTATAAACTACTAAAATACCAAATTATTAGATGAACTACAATTACGAATAACATAGCTACTGACATAAAATAAAGTTACTTAAACTACTATTGGAATAAAGTTTCATAAAAATACAGTTAGAATTTGAAATAAAGTACTCTTACAGCAAATTTAAATATAATATAGCTGCAAGTAAATAAATCAAAGTGGAACCCCGGTGGTTTTATTTTGAAGGACCCGACTCGTCTCAGGCTGGAAGTGTCGATGTTTTGTTTTGGAGCTTCAGGTCAACAGTTGAATGTTTGCAGAAAATTAAAGCGTCATGGTGGTATGAAAGTTGCACTGGTGCTCCGTGGTCACAAAATGAGACTAAATAACCGCGATCGAAGTTCTGCGAAAGCGCTGCAGAAAACGATGAAATGCCGAAGCAAGTCTAATGCCTGTGACTAAAAAACAACAGTGTCAGTGTGTTGTACTGAATCCAATGTTCACACTTGATCAAATTAATTAAAACGACCGATTAATTTATTGATTGATTTATTATCACCTTTTAGCAAAACCTAAAACGATTTTTTTAGCGTCCAGTTGCTTGTGTTTTTTTTGTAGTTCTGGCTCATACAGAATTGCAACACATTAAAGTGATATAAAATCAGGAGAAAAGATAAATAAAAATAATGACTGTGTGAGGTATTGTTGTTATTTCACCTTAAGTGCGACCTTTTGTGAAGCTTTACAATATTGAATTAGAGGATCAAGAGTTCTTTAAACAATTCATATCCATTGACATTTAGTAGGCTCTCGGGTTGCACACTGTGCCCCCGTGGAGAAAGCAATCGATGGCCTCAGCATTTCTCTGCGGACCGACGGGACTCTGCAGAACACGGAGGATGTTTGCCACACATGGCAGGATCCTGCTGCGGCGCCGCCCCTGGGAGAGCTGTGCACACAACTCTGTAGATTCACACAAGGTGAAAAGGTGGCCGAGACGCTGCTTACTCATCTATTCTGCTCACGTTTGGACCAAGAAGGCAGACAGACGAGGAGGGAAGGAGGGGGGGGGGGTACCTCCTTCGCAGCTGAACCCCCAAATGTCATGGAGGGGGCGGCACATTATTGCCATGGAAACCTCAGCCTCAGTAATATTTGATTTTGATCAGGCTCTGATGAGATCGCTCTCACCTGCTTTCTGCTCTCCAGGTGACTGGATTTCCAGTCGGGGAGCAGACTGTAGTCGTTCAGCTCTGGTGGGATTAGTTTTAACTCTGGTGATAATTGGACTGGGGAAAACAGGACTCCATCTCCATGTTTCTCCTTCCTCCTTTTTCCATATGGAGTCCTTCTTAGTGTTTAAAGGGACAGTCCACCGATTCTCAACCGCCTTTTGATAAAAAAAATGTGTGTAGTTTGTGAAGATGGACCGTCTGAAGCTGTGTTTCCGCTCAGTTCAGTTAGGTATGCATTTTTTGAGTTTCCATTGTGAAAAGTCGTGGATAGTGCCAATGGCAACGTTCCTTATCAGCTCCATTTTTGGTCACCCCTCTGCTGGAGGTACCCAGCACACAGATGCGCTACTAAAAGATGGAGTAGAAACACTTCAGTCCAAGAGATTCGACACTGAAGAGCTGTGGCTGGTTTAACCAGTGTTCATACCGTGACGAGTTTTTCCTACATTAGTGAACTATAACTATGACTTAAAAGGATGTTTCTCAGCCTCTAACAGCAGCTGCAGACTGAGAAAAAATTTATTTCATTCACTTCAACAACGGCCGGCAACTTTCGAGGCGGGATGTTTTCTTGTATTATTACTCAGTGAGTTGATAACGTGAATCCATCAACACACCTGAAATTTTAGCATGAAAACTGCTCCATCTGTTTTCATTGTCTCTCTTGGATGAAAGACACTGTTAGTTAGTGGATCTTCAAGCGTTTGAAAACTGAATATTAATTTTGACCACATTATTTGAGCTGCTTATATTCTAGTCCTCACTAGGAAAAAACAAACAAACTTGGAGCATTGTTCATTTGCACTCGGAGCACATTGAAGCCCTGATTTTAAAGAAAGGAGTTAATGCACAAACTAGCAATTTTTAAATGTCCCATTGAGAGAGACTCTCACTGCAGCCTTTTTTGTTTGCTCTTTTTTGTTCAGAAAATGTCGGTGTGCAGCCTTGTTCTGTGGACGTAAACGGGGTGCAGATGTCACTCTGACAACAAACCCGCCCACATGTAAGAGTATCGTCTGTGGTGGAAACAGATCGAGGGTCGAGATACATGTTCGTTTCTTTTGGTCTCAAGGTTATTATACCGAAAGCTTTCGATGGAAACACGGCTTAACCAGAGCCTAGATCTCCTTCTCGCACCCCAGCGAAACGCTGCCTGATGACACAGATTTAGGCAAAGCACATCATCCGGTGGAGTTTCGCTGGCTCTTGGAGCTGTTGCTCAAACTACAGGCTGTATTTCCGCATTTTTGTCTTGACCCCCACTCATGCCATCACCGCAGACACACAGAGTGAAAAGCTGGATCAAACAGTAAAACTGGGCAGTGCTTACTGAAGCTAAATCAAGATTGTTACTGCCCTGCTTATTTATCACCTAAAAGTGTTTTTAGAAGCATATTTTAGTGCCATGTTTAGCTGTATTAGCAAGAGTATTTGGACAGGAAGTGGGCACCATGCTGCTTCCTGCTCCCTGTAAATGACTGAAAAAACCTGAGATCAAATGGTAAATCGAAGCAGTGCTGACTGAATATAAACAAAGATTCTGTTGCCAATTTCTCACCTCAAATGTTTTTAATTTTCTGCTTAACTGTAATACAAAACAGTTTTTGGTTGGCCATTGTTACACATATGAGTTATCACCAGCAGGAGCGCTATTGGTCCGGTACAGTGCAGTGCATTCTGGGAGTTGTAGGGTTTCTATCCCTTGAATTAAAGCATCTTTTTTTCCAACATTCACTGGTCACGTAATTTTAAAAGTATTTGCATCTTTCTACTGCATAGACGTCCCAGTTTTATTAAAATTGCATCTTTCCACCAGCAATATGCTTCTTTAAGTTTCTGTAAAAGCATCTCTCCATGCTGAAATACCCGCTCATGGCACATAGACATATTGTGCAATCAGGGCTCAAATGTGCTACTAAATTACATCATTTCCACAAAACAACACACCTGAGTCACGGACAACATCAAGATTACTGTATCTAATACTGCGCCGGCCCAACTGCCTGCAATATGAACCCTTCTGTCTAGACACCCATTACCCGCCTGCACCTAAAACAGTGGAATCAATACCATCGCAGGGAGTCATAATGGCCCAATTACTGTTTGTAGGTTTGTCAATGCCGCGTCTCAGAGGACGCTTGCAAAAGGCCACACCGACACACTGTGTGCAGGAGTAATGCCATACATTTGTAATAATGTGTGTGTGTGTGTGTGTGTGTGTGTGTTGGATTGTATATTCTAGGCTGCACTGCTGTGACATTTAAGAGAAACAGGTGACCGCTGCTGTGTGTTCAGACTGTTGTGGTTTGAAACAAGAGCATAAACTGCTCAGTTTGGTGCACTGGGATATGTGATAAGAAAGATATTTTATTTTTATTGTCCGTAAATTATCTAATTTTTCTTAAAGGGACAGTTCATTCATTTATTTTATTTTTATTTGCACTGTTCTTTCCACTTCTATTGTAAATTTCTAAATTTCTTCTATTGTAAATTTCTAAATTTCTATTTCATATTTCTTTTATATTTGCTACACGTTAGGCATTCTGTGGACAGCAAAGTAAGAATTTCATTGTACAGGGAAACATATTTCCATACTGTGCATATGACAATAAACACTTTGAATCTTGAATTGAATCTTGAGTTCACCCCAAAATCAAAAACACATATTTCCCCTTTCACCTGTAGTACTATTTATTAATCCAGATAGTTTTGTTATGAGTTGCTGAGCGTTGGAGGTTTTGGTCATATAAACGTCTGTCTTATAAACGGTATAATGGAGCTAAATAATACTAATACTCGGCTTGTGGTGCTCAAAGTGCCAAAAAATGCATTTGAAAAACTCAACCGCAATGTCTCTTTTCAGGAATCACGACCCAGTTACTGAAGATAATCCACAGACCTTGCTGTAAGCAGTTTCATGTAGGAACTATTTTCTTTTTAGCGAAATACACCCGCCAACTGCTCAGGAGGAAACGTGCATCTACTCATGGATGACAGGCTCATACTCACGACAGCACAACATGTAAACATTAATGGTGTCCTCCTCCGCTGAGCTGTGTGAAGTAGCAGCAGATGCACGCTTCCTTCTGCACGGTGATTTGGTTGGTTTGTCTTAAAAGAAAAAACTTCATAAATGAAACTGCTCACGCAGTCTGCTCTCACTTTAAACTCATCAGATACCACAGCTTTGTCAGCAGCTCTCCACAGCAGACACCCATGCACGAAGGCACCATTCCTGGCCGTATCATGCGCACCAGGCAGCGGCAATTTGGGATAACTGCCAGCATCCACCATAGTGTAAACAGTAAAGTCTTCATGTATGAATGGGTCAAACATACTCCGGACTTTCTCCAGGGAACCTGCTGTTCACTTCCTGTGTGAAACCAAAAGTCAATATTGAGTTTTTTTAACAACTAAATGTAGCATGTTACATGATATATGTCAAGTGAATAATTTTACATGAGACATGTGACGTTTAACTAGTCACCTTAGTAACAAACATACTTATTTTAAGCCAAAATATGGTCTTTTATCTAAGGAGTTTTGTTACCTAAAATATTTTTTTTTCCTAAATCACAGATTTTGGTGCCTAACTCTAAGGAGGCAAACCTAAAAACAGGTGTTTTACCTACATTGTAATTTTATTTAGAAAATGACCATATACATGTAACGAGCAGAAAGTACATTTACTGTGAAAAGTATCTTGAAAAGACGCAGTGAATGTCATAAGTGTAAAGTGACACATCGTCCCTGAACATCCGCAACTGACGCAGGAAGCTACACAGTGCTTCATATTGTGACTTGGAGGTCCACTGACAAAGCGCCGTTATTTGACAAATTGAAATGGGAACCTGTTTGCTCAAAGTCTGCAGATCCTCTTAAGTAAATGTATGTTTTTTGGTGCTTTGAGCACCATAAGCTCAGTGCCATATAGTTGCATTATATTGGCGAGAAAGCGAACATCTCTACGGGCGATATCTCCAATACTCTGCAACTCAAGGCAAAAAAATCTAGATTAATACATGGCACTACAAGTAAGAGAACCAACTCTTTGTCATCCTCAAATTTTGAGTATCTGTATCAGATTGACTCATTCTGAATTGACTGGATTTATTGATTTGCTGATCTCATGCTGAATAAGCAGCTGTGACTCACGCACACACACACACACACACACACACACACACACACACACACACACACACACACACACACACACACACACACACACACACACACTCTCTCTCTGATGGTCATACCTTGTTGTACAGCGACTCTGGAGGTCGATGTGAATGAGAGTCACTCTAATAATGCACCAGTGAGTTATTTTGCGTTGTGCAGTGCTATCAATAAACGTGTGTCTCTCTGTGTGTTTCTGCCTTTTTTGTATCAGAGCTTTCCTGCCCTCCATCCCTCATCAGGACCTCGGTCTCCTTCATCTCCTCCTCCTCTCGCTCCTCCTCCTCCTCCTCCTGCCTGTGAAGAATGGCTTCATATGAACTACATAAATCAGCAGCAGCTGAACAGGTACACACCTCTGAATGATACTGTCAGTGGCTAAAGGTGAAATGGATGTAAAAAAACTAAACAGGTTTACACTAAGCAATGGTGGGAGGTAAGTATATTTACTTGTGTACTGTTTTTAGGTACTTTATAGTTGTACTCGATTGTATTTCAGACGAAAATGTTATCCTTTTTCCTGATTATTTGACAGCTGTAGTTACTCATTTAGTTACAACATTTTACAATAGACATTTCACACAGGGTTCCTGCAGAGCCTAAACAGGTCTTTAGATGTCTAAAATTCAAATAGGCTATTTAAATATTAGGCCTTAAAGGGCCTTTAGGACTTTCAGGATTTTAGCATGTTCCTAGGATTTAAGGATATTTCAAGGATTTAAGGATGTTTCTCAGATTTTAAGACACTTCTCCGGATTTTAGGACATTTCACATTTCTAGGACTTTAGGACATTTCTTGGATTTTGGGACGTTTCTATTACTTTAGACTTCATTTTTTCAAGATTTTAGATGGTTCTTAGATTTAAGGACATTTGTAGGATTTTAGGACATTCAGGACTTAGCTAGGACCTGTTGGGGCTGTGGGGGATCCCCCACTGGCTCTTTTTTTTTAATAAACAATCTCTATTTTGATGCTGTTTTTTGCACACTGGCACTTTACGTAAATACAAAAACAATTCTCCGTGTGATTCACTTTAATTTTGTGAACTGGAGAATGGTTAATCACAAATATTTCACATCGGCACTTTCAGAAACAGCTTAATTATCTATATTTAAATAACTGTTGAAGGCTCAAAGAGGTAACAGAGACCATGTACTTTCACACTGTTGTTTTGGTACTTTTACTAAAGTAAAGGATCTGAATACTTCCTCCACCCCTGCTCTCAGGTATCTCACCTGTATTTGAGTGACAGCAAAGGTTGTGCTGATGTAAAAGATCCAACATGAGTCACCCTCCCACCCCGCCGTCCTCTCTCCAGAGGTCTGCGTCACGCTGAGGACAGGGGAATTGAAGAGGCAGGCTTTAAGAGGCTTCTTTTCGGGACCATTAGTCAAAGGCGGGGACACTATCAAGGCTTTGATTACAATGGTGTGGAGTATTCCCCCGGGCTCCTCTCTTCTTCATTCATATTCTGCTCTTTAAACATCCCATTCATCAATTACCACCACTGCGGCACCACATGGCCGCCATTGTTCACTGGGACTCACACACCGGGTGCACACACATTATGCAGAGTGCGCACAAACACCCCCAAACATATAAAGTCCATTATCATAAACATGCACAGATGCACACATAGATACATGTAATGATGTAGCTGGCTGGTGTCCTCACACAAAGACGCTGATGTGGATCTGGAGAGCGTGCAGGATTCTCCTGTCTGTGACCGGAAAGCGTTTGATACCTTAGTAAAGGGAATAGAGCCATGCTTTACATGGTTAGCATGGTCATGGAAAACCTGGAAAAGTCACTGAAATTCTCAATAACCTTTTCGGGGCCTGGAAAAGTTGTTTGTATTAGTAAAAATCGTTGAAAGTTTTGTGGAATTTTGTTGTGTGTTATGAAATTCTTACCGTAATCTTTCTACACAATGCAAATCTATTTTCTGTTACTATCGACATAACGCAGCTCTAATATGCGCTGATGTGACGTTTTGTTTATTATTATGTCTGTTTCTCAATGCCAGCTATCTAAAATTCTGTTTAAGCTTGAATCTGATGTAAAAAAAAAAACAAATATTGTGGGTTCTTGAAAAATCAAGGAAAAGTTTTGAAATTTTGTCCATAGAAACATGTGCAAGCTCTCTTTTTCACCTTTTATAGCCATGGTAGAGGCTTGGCTCCTGGACAGGAATAGGTTTTTGGTACCTTTCTGGCGTGGCGTGGCATGGCGTGGCGTGGCGTGGCGTGGCGTGGCGTGGCGTGGCGTGGCGTGGTGTGGCGTGGCGTGGCGTGGCGTGGCGAGGCGTGGCGAGGCGTGGCGTGGCGTGGCGTGGCGTGGTGTGGAGTTTTGGTCTCCAGATATGTAACAAAGAACGGTTTAAACAATCCTTCCTTCCATTTGCAGAAAGACTCTTTCTCGCTCGCCTCTGTGTGGCAGCTGAACTCACCTTCTGCACTGGACTCACTGATCGTCGTCTCTGTTGCACATCTGCACTTTACTGTGTTTGCACATTTATCTGCACATTTTTTATTTTATTGCTCTTTTTAATCTTTTTTTGTTTGTTTTCTGTACGTACTGTACATATCTTTATTATTATTATTGTTGTTATTTTCTTTTATTCTATTTTATTCTATGCTAAGTGCCTCCCTTTGTATATATATTTGCATTATTTTGCGTTTTTAACGAACATTTTACCCAGTTGCTGCTCTCTTATTTGCTGCTGTAACAAAACGATTTCCCTCACTGGATTAAAAAGTATTTTTATTCTATTCTATATTGCTGCATTTATGCTGCTGCAATTTGAGGGCAGCTGCTTAGAGCAGGAGAAACCGTAAGGCACCGAAATAATTTCTGCTCAAAAGTTTTGAATATACAGATAGAGTCTCCGGCTTTTGTTTGATATCAGGTTCTCCAAAAAAAGGTTGTTGCACATTTCAGATCTGTAGTTAACTTGTTTACTAAATTATGTAAATGTAACTGTCACATGGAAAGTTGAGTCGGGTACAGCCCTAAAAAGAAACAATCTTTCGCCAACAAATGTGCCTTCGTTGCTTCCATGAGCCTTTTGTTGAACGGCGAAATCCCCAAATGCAGTAGCTAACGTTGTGTGGTTTTTAGAGCGCCTGCATGCACCTTTTTCTTTCACCTCACACACCTCTCCCTCTGCCGCCCCGTTCTTCTCTCCCACAACCCCCGTTGAGAGAGACGCCTCAGTTTAAAATCCTCAGGGCTCGATGGATAGAAGGAGGAAGACAAACTAAAGGTAGTAGTCAAGAGAAAATCATCACTGTGGTGTGCAGTTTGGGTCCAGATGGAGAATAAAATGCCTGAGTTGCTGGCAGCTTGAGAAGTAATTACAGTCATTTAGCTGAGCTGCATATAGACTGCATGTAAACACACACATATGCACACAGGTGGTGATATATATAGTTCACATGAATAATGGATAAACCAACACACGAACGCTGCATACCAACGAGCGGGAAACGACGATAAACTTCCACCGTTTCTGTAGTTTTAAAATGTGTTTGCTGTTTGCTGCAGGTAGTTTAAAGTAGTTTTTTTGGAGCTTTTATACTAAAACTGCTTCCTGCTGTGCCTGAAAACAACACCAAGACACGGTGAGATTGAACCAAAACAGAAAAGGTTTCAGCTACACACCAGTCAGGTTTCCATCCAGGTGCAAATTTTATCTGAATTTACAGAAAAATGAGCGAGAGAAAATTTAAATGAATGCTTTTATCTATGCACTGCCATTACACCAATATTAGGAGTGGATCGTATCAAAATCAACAGCTGGAGGCACTAATTCTCCCGTCAGTAGCCATTATATCATTGCAGAGAAGGTTGCAACGAGATGATGTCATTTCAAGAGCATCTAAAACTGTCAAACAATGATGCATTTTTTTTTGCAAATTTTCTGTGTTTTTACTGCATAAATTGAAAATGTGCATAAAAACATTTGGATGGGTTTGCACTTGATGAGTTGGGAAGCTGCAGAACGAGGTGATTATTATCTGTATTATCATTATTACCACACGATAAATGAGAGATAAGTAGGACTGCGTTGACCAAAACTGTGATTTTACCTCGCTGAACACAGGAGTTGCTGTTGTGCTGCTGCTTCCATCATTTAGTTTGTTAACTTAAAAACAAATGACCCCAAATTAGCAAGAAATTCATTTAAAAAAAAAAAAGAAAATTAGCCAAACAACGACAATAATAGCAAAAAAACAAAAACAAGAAAATGATTTAAAAATTCTGCAAAATAATGGTTTTCTACAGATTTTTCAGCTTTTATTTTTAATTATAATTTTTACCAATTTCTTGCACTTTGCAGGACATTTCTTGCTAAGTTGCGTCTTGCATTTTTCTCCACGTTTCCTAAAGAAATGTGCTCAGTTAGTTCAAAGGTTTAAATACTTGTGAAATGTGTCTGAATGCAGCACAAGTGAAGTGATTTTAGTCCAGATTTCAGAGGGTTAAAAGCGTAGTTTGTTTTCACTTAAGTCTCACACTAACACTGACTTACTGATGTAGACCAGCAGCTTCTGAGTCCAGTGAGGTAAAATGAGTATTTCTGTCAATGCAGTCTGGCCTTGAAGAGAACACAGATACGTTTCATTTTTGGTTCTCTTCTCCGTTAGAAAGTGCCGTCTGTTTGGGACGTGCTGGAAAAGAGACCTGGATTATATTGCAGAAGTTGTGTGAGGGTTTAAATTGATGTTTATAGTTTGTTTTATAGTTTCGCTGCTTACGACTTCAGTTTAACTTTAGTTTTCTATGTTTTTGGATTCTTTGTTCACCGTGGAGGTATTTGATAAAAGTTTTCTTCACAAATTCAACATAAAACGTGTTAAGTAACTGACATACAAACAGTCAACTCTTAAAGTTAATCCTCACAAAGCTGCCTCTTGTCAACACACTTCATCTGTTTCTTGTCCTCCGCAGGTCTTTTATTGTATTTCCATTCATCAAACCGTCACCGTACGACCATCAGATCTTCCACTGCTTCCTGCCTGAATCAGCTTTCAGCCCGTCATCCTCTCCTGTCTGTCACAGCCTCCCCTGCACCTTTCATCCGCTCTGTCCTTCATCTTTTTGTTCCCATGGTGCCTCATTGCTCTGTTTGTTTGCTCCCTGCGATGTTCAGGTGGGTCGGACCCTCGGCGAGTCTCGGCAGAGCTCTGCGGAGGTTTGTCTGTGCAGCAGAGATAAGGTTTTAAGGGTCAGGACTAATTTTGAGTCCTAACACAGAGGCTGCGTTTGAGTGAGTGAGAGGTCAAACACGGCAGATACGTCCACTACAACTATAAAGCCACTCCTAATATAAATATACATTTCATTGTCGTCCGTCGTTTATTAAATCCTGCCTTTATAGCATCTATAGAGGACACAAAAGAACAAATGATCACACAAAGAAATGGATTTAAACAAATCACAAAACACATTATTTTTTTACAGGGACAATGCTCATTAAGATAGGAATTTTAATATAATCAAACCCTATTTTTGACCCTTTTTAAAAATAATTTTGATAACTTTGAATCATGAACGAAATAGGCAGGGATAAAAATCACTTTACAAGTGAACAGACCATAGTATAGTTTTATTTCTTACATTTTTCTGCTCTGTTTGTCTGTATAAATAGCAGGAAAAAAATCCTAACATTGAAATTTTTAAGAATAATTTTTGAATGATTTTCATTATTGTCAAAAATGTTGATTTATTGATGCATGTAAATTGAAAATAAGAAAATTGAATGAAAAATGACAAATTTCAAGTCAAAAGCCTAGAATGACACCCAGAAATAATACAAGTCATGCTTTTGTGCTTTGATGGCTGTGGGATCAAAAATGTCAGTTTGAATGGGTTTCAATGGCATTTTTGACTGAATGTAACTGTTTAGTTTCCACAGTGTATTTTAGACTTATTGTAGGAGCTGAGCTGGAAATTCAGATGATTAAACAAAAAAACACAATCCCGCCAAAATGTATGCATGAACACAGAAAAAAATCTCAAAAAATGAAGAATAAAAAGCGTGTGAAATGCACCAAACAGGCCCTAAAGGTTAAAGAGTTTATTCAGTGCAAGAAAAAAGGTGAAATTTTTCAACATCTTTAATTTATCACAAACATTCAACATCAACACGTTTGGAAAAACATGGTTTTCACATGAAAAAAGCGCAATAGGACAATATTTCCCGCCAAAACGCTGTAAAGTAAAAGAATAAGACTATAAAATGAAAATAAGAGCGTCCAGGCTCAAATCCACCACATTTCTCTTTGATGCCGCCGCTGCAGACCTCAAGTTCACGTCGAGTGTCCGATGTCGAGAGGCTCTGTGGGGTTTGAGTCACTCACCAGGCAGAGTTTCATCTTTCTGTCTTCCTCCTGTCACCTTTGTCTCTGTCTCAGTCCTGCACGTCTCTGACAAGCTGACACCAAAGCCTCGTTTCATCGCGGCTCCTCGAGCTGCGGATGACACTTCAGTCAGGTAGAGAAACATGCAGTGAGTGACACGTTTCTGCTGACGAACAGACGGAGACGGTTTCTACATGATATCTCATCCCGAGGCAGAGATACAGAGATCTGGCAAGAAAAATGCTGTGAACCGTGCTGGGAAAGTACATGTACTCAAATACTGTACCAAAGTACAAATTTGAGGTGGTAGTACTTTTAATTTTATGCACTTTTCTACTTCTACTCCACTACATCTCAGAGGAAAATATTGTACTTTTTACTCCTCTAAATGTATTTAACAGTTTTATTTACTTTATTAATGGATTTTTTTTGCATATAAACATAAAAATGATATTCTGTTTTAAATTGAACTACCCAGCAGTTCATTCAAATATAGCTGAAACGATAGATTAATTAACCCTTAAAATTAACTTGATTTCTTCAGAATGAAAAGAAGGTGATATGCCACTTAAGAAGAAATGAGCCAAAAATACAACAAAATTAGTAAAATAAAAAAAGTAAAAGAAAATTATTATTTTAAAATCTCCAGTATAATCAATAAATTAGTCGTTAGATTTGTCCGCCTTATTGAAAAAATAATTGGTAGATTAATCGAGAGAGAAAAATTGATAGGTGCAGCCCTATACAAAATGTTTTAACAAATATATATATATATATATATATATATATATATATATATAAAAGACTTTTGTCTCTACTGTGACTCCTTCGCTTTGCCTCATATTTTGCTTTTGAATCGGGATGTTGTGTAAAAGCTCTACGTGGGCTTCAGTATCTTTCTGTATTTTTCAGTGAAGCCACTTCACAGGTTTATTTCACACACACACACACACACACACACACACACACACACACACACACTCACACACCAACACGCACACACACACACACACACACACACACACACACACACACACCCACACACACACACACACACACACACACACACACACACACACACACACACACAGTGGGACCAGTTAGTGATTTGTTCAAAGAGCAGAGGCAAAGGTCAGATGGTGTCACTGGCTGTAAATGAGCTGCACTGATAATAAAAACATGCATTAAGGTGAATTTCGTGAGGCCGACATCGTAGCGGATCCTGCTGCTGCGCGCTGAGGAGTGAAATCATCCGAACAGGTGATTATTACAGTCAGACAGCAGCACCGCTCTTTAAACACAAGTTTGAGAAAGCTGGTATAGTCCGGCAAAGCATTAATTAACTGCTCCTCACGCTTTAAAGGTAATAGATGCCCTCGGGTGAAATTTAACAAAGGCATGTAAATTAACTTTAATGTATTAATTTTTCCGTTATCGTAAATCTCACAGGGGGGGATTACATTACGCGGTTACATCGGGCGGCGAGGAATTATTGCAGGTCGAATGTTATCAAGAGGGGCAATTTTGATATTAAATTCAGGCTGCTGCTTTTCAGGTGCTAATGGGTTGGAGTGAAATGATCTCTTAATTCAAATGAAAGCTGGGTTTGCAGGCTTGTTGGGAAAGTGAATAAAAGGCGACTATTAATTAGCTGACAGGGACGATGTGGAAGACATCGCTCAGGCGTAAGGCCCCGCGGTATTAATTAGTATTTCATTATCAGCCCCGGTCATAAATATCAATAAAAGCTTTCACATGTTTCCCTTCTCTTTAATGTACCTTCTCTGCCCAACCAAGTATTTTATTCAGTAGATATTTCAGATCCTGACTGAAAACCTCAACGAACGAACGAAGTTCCTCCTTTGTTAGCGTAACATAGTGGGATAGACATTAGGCGGGTTTCCCTCACAGGTTTGTGCAAAACTTAAGCGATATTTTCAAAATGTCGGTAAAACACAGTTGCGAGATGATTGCGTTTCCGCTGATGTTGTGCGATTTCTCCTCTGGTGATAAAACTCCAGTAACCATGGCGATGGATGTTCAAAACATTAGCAGCTTCATTTCTATTGCAGCCGCCGTACTGAGCGTCTTTATTTCCACTGGAGGACGGAGGCTGGTGTGTGTGCTGTGTGAGTGTGTATTCTGGCCCTCGGCTTACTTTGCTTTGGGGCCACTTTTGCAAAATGGCAGGAAACCAGGGGCCAATCACAGCAGCCCATACGATTTTTTAGGATTTTAGGTCGTTCGTACTGTTTTGATCATTAAAGGATTTTGGACATTTCTAGGATTTGGGGGTGTTTCTGAAAATTTAGGGCAAAATCAGGATTCAAGGTTATTCCTACAAATTTAGGACATTGCTATGAGTTTAGGATAATGAAGGATTTTGAGATGTTTCTGGGTTTTTTGGACATTTCTCAGATTTTATGATGTTTCCAGGATTTTAGGATGTGTCTAGGATTTCAGGACATTTTGAGCATTTTAGGAAAATTTCTAGGAATTTGGGAAGTTTACGACATTAGGGGCTGAGCCAGGAGCTTTGTCTCCTTCACTTTTCCTGATAAACAAACTCTGTGTTTATCAACTGTCTGCAGTTTAGTGTTTTCACTGCTGACTGTCTTGGCCAGGTCTCCCTTGATTCTTAATCTCAAGGGGACCAACCTGGTTAAATAAAGGTTAAAATAAAAATTAAAATAATGTTGATTCTTATTTTTATGCACTCTGACACCTTTTTTTACACACAAAGTGCAAAAAATCCCAGTTTGAATCAATTTATTTTTCTTCTTAGAAAAACAAACTACTATCAAACTATCCAGCTTTGTCCCGCTGGATCACTGTATTTTTGTGTATGTTGAAATTTAATTCACTTTATTCTGTAGCCTAATTGTTTTCTTTGACACAAAAAGGTTCCACTTGAACTATTTTCTTGTGTGAAATTTTCCATTACTCTCTCCACCCTCGCTCAGATGTTACAGCTGACTAAATATATAGACATCAACATTTATTTGTGGATATGTTTTTCTTTTTTATGGTATTAAATAAGTTAATGAGGCGTTTCTATCAGCAGTGTGAAACAGGCTCCCTGTGAGGGGCTGATGCTTCAAACTAAAGAGCCTGACGATCAGCAGCACTTGTTAATGCCAATCAACAGGCGGAGAGGGTCGCTCTGTTGCTAGGAGACTGGAGAGGATATTTTCAATCGGCCCCAACGAGACTCTGATTGGTCTGTCATTACTGACCATGAGTGCAATTACTCATGTCTCGTCTCGAGAGTCATAACCATTTTTGAATCAAGAGAATTTGTGTGAATTGAAAATAGCTATTGGATTTTTGCACAGTGATCAAAAGTGGAAACGGTGTTTTTGGCGGCTCCTCTGCGCTCCGAAAAACATCCAACAACTGAAGAAGCTGCTGCACATCAAAAGAAAAGATCCTAAATAATGACACGAGTAATCAAAATGGAAATCCATCATAAATAATCAGTTTAATTAAGCCGCTGTTGTCACCTGACTCTCTTCCTGTGCTTAAAGAAGCAGCGTTTTATTGTGAAGAGGTGGCCTTTCAGGAAACACCTAATTGCTGTCGGCTGTTTTCGTGTCGCTGTGACATTTATGAAAACTTTATGGACAGCAATCACTCCAGCTTGTGACATTTTGGATTTCCTTTAAAGCTGTGAATATGAAGGTTTTCTGCTTTATGGGCCACAGGACTTTAAAATGAAAACAACAGTCTGTGTGGCTCAGATGAAAAAGAGCGATGAGAGAAAAGAGAGCGACTGATTTCATCCTGCAGGAAAAGGTCATAAATATGATGCGTCTTGATGGAGACAAAGGTCTTTTCACAGGTTTTTCAACGCTGCAGGTAATTGATATGATAACAGATGTTAAGATGAAAAAAACGAACGCGTTTTTGATTCATTTTTGATTTGACAGCAGTTTCAGTTTAAACAGATTTACTGACTTTACAGATAATTGACGATTAATGATTGATCATTTCTCAAAAAGCAGGATGATGCAGCCAAACATTTATATAAAGTACTCATTTATTTGTTTTAGGATGCTCAAACAGTTTATTTCATTGTAGCATCTTTTAAACTGTTATGCTGGAGAGATTTTAGGTGTTGGATGAAGTACTTACATGTTTTACTTAGTAAGAGTAGTAGTACTGTTACGTTAACCCTCAGAGACTTTTTGGTGTGTTTTACACGCTTTTTATTCTTCATTTTTTTGATATTTTCGGCTGTGTTCATGCATATGGCATGAATTTTGGCACGATTATGTATTTTTGTTTAATTTTGGAATTTCCAGCTCAGCTCCTTCGATAAGTCTAAAATACACTGTGGAAACTAAATTGTTGTATAGTGCAAAAAATGCGCCACTGAAATAAAAACTTAAAACATGCACTGTATTATTTCTGGGTGTCATTCTGGGCTCTTGCCATTGAATTTGTCATTTTTACTATTTTCTAACACAATCGATGTTGTTCTCCCTTATCATGTTTTTGAAAGCAATCAAACCAGTTTGCTCTGTTAAAAGATAATTTATTTTAAAAAAACCAAGCTGAAATGTGTCGTTTTTTAGAGTCAGACTTAGATGAAAGTCACACTTCATGATTTGCGTGGCATGCAGATTTACGTCTGGTGTCAATGGGTGCAAAGGGAGTCGCACAAAATAGCTTCCAAACATCGCCCACATGAGGATTCCCCACCACCACATCGACGTTTCTGCATGAGTGTGTTGTGGTTTCACCAGTGCCAGACACCCAGTCTAATTACTTAAGTTGGTGTGACAGTCACGGCGCATTAAATCAACGGGATTGAGGATACTTGGATTAGAAACAGAGCTGCTGAAACCGCGACATCTCTAATGCTAACACATGCTGCTTAAACTGCTGCTGATCTCATAAACAAGTTAAACCAAATGCAAATTCTGTTGCTTGTCATCTAATTTGACTACACAAACAGCGTCAGTATTTTCCTTCAAACTCAGTTTGCATTCGTCTCAGCCCTGAAGCCGCCGAGGGCCGTAATCTGCAGATCTGTAGTTTGGGGCCACTCGTGTTGTGGGGCAGCTGGACTGTTCTCCCTGCAGTCACCCCACCGAGCCTTCATTTGCATACTGGATCAGATTATCATTACATTATGTATTCCAAGGACAAGCCTGAGCGTGATGGATGATTGGTGCAGTCGAGTAATCTTCACCAAGGTGCTTTGTCCAACCTCGCATTTCTGCCTCAAACAAGAAAAAAAACAAAAAAACAACCCGGAGTGGCAGTGATGTAGCGCTCTGCTGCTCCAGGATCAGACGCACAGCTTCAGTTCATATCGAAAATGTCAGCCATTGTTTTTGATTTAATTTTTTACAGTGTAGATTGCTGCATATGTTTGCAGTCATGTTTACAGTGGATGCAGGTTGCGTCTGAGCAAAGGTGTAAAATCAACTTTTTCTTAATAACTCATACTGAACAAAGAAAAACACAAATCATGTTTTTCTGCATGAAAACCTAAAAATTTTATGCCTCCACGCCGGCAATAGCCAAAACCAGAAGCAGTCTCAAGAATGTCTCGAGGGAATTGTTTAAATATGAAACTTGAAATCAGTGATGAGCTGAATAGACTTTGGTGGTCAAAGGTCAAAGATGAAGGTCACTTTGACCTCGTCTGTCTCATTCTTGTGAACACGATACCTCAGGAACTCCTTAAGGGAATTCCTTAAATTTGGCACAAACGTTTGAGCGGATTCAAGGTTGAGCTGATGAGAATATGATGTTCAAAGGTCAAGGTCACTATGACCTTGCCTCAATCTATTTTTTTGTGAACACAATATCTGAAGATGGCCTTGAGAGAATTTTCTCAGATTTGGCACAAATGTTTGAGTGGACGTAAGGATTAAGGGATTAGATTTTTGTGGTCATAGGTAAAGGTCACTGTGACCTTGCATTTGTCTCATTCTTGTGAAAGCGATGTCTTGGGATCAACTTAAGGGATCTCCTCAAATTTGGCGAAAATGTTTGAATGGATTCATGGATGAGATGATAGATTTTGATGGTCAAAGGTCACAGTGACCTTAAATTTGTCTGATTCTTGTGAGCTTCATAACTCAAGAACACCTGAAGGGAACTTCTTCAAATTCAACACAAACATTCACTCAGATTCAACAATGAGCTGATTTGAATTTGGTGTTCAAAGGTCAAGGCCACTGTTTGGCACAAAAGTCCACTTGGACACAAAAATGTACTGTCTAGAATCTGGTGGCTGAAGGTCAAAGGTTAAGGTCATGGTGGCATTGTATAGGGCTCATTCTTGTGAGCTTGATAACTCAAAAGTACCTTGAAGGATTTTTTAAAAATGTGACACAAATATTGGAGTGGGCTCAAGGATGACTGATTAGATTTTGATGGTCATAGATCAAAGGTTAAGGTCAAGGTTAGGTTGACTTTGTCTCATTTTTGTGAAAGCAATATCTCAAGAACACCCGAGAATTCCTTTAAATATGGCACAAAGGTTTGAGTGGAGTCAAGGATAAGCTGATTAGAATATGGTGGTTAAAGGTCAAAGGTCAAGGTGACCTTGCATGTGTGTCATTCTTGTGATCTCGATAACTCAAGAACACCTTGAGGAAATTTCTTCAAATTTGACACAAACAATCACTTGTACTCAATGATGAGTTGATTAGAATTTGGTGTTCAAAGGTCAAGGTCACTATAACCTTACATCAGTCTCATTTTTGTGTCTGAAGATGGCCTCGAGGGAATTTTTCCAGATTTGACACAAATGTCCAGACTCAAAAATGAAATGTTAAGAATCTAGCGGTTGAAGGTCAAAGGTCAAGATCACGGCGACCTCATAAAACATGTTTTGGGCCGTAACTCGAGAACACCTCGGGTGGCCTCCTCGAAACTGTGCTGATCGTAGAGACCTTCTGTGCTGCCGGGGTAAGATGTGTGTGAAGTGCCACTTTACCGGTGCACGGACGCATAAAACCGGATGGCGGTATTTCTGTTTTTACAGTGGTGGAAGTAGGACTCCGAACTTTTGCTCAGCCTGGACGCTGATGTTGTAGGTTTTTCATGCATTTCGTGTATGACATTTCATCTCAGGGATATTTATTATAAATTCTGACATTTGATATCATGAGACAAACCGTCTCTGCAGTTCCCATCGCGGATAGAAAACAGGGTCGATGGCTTCGCTAACATGGCAGCAGGACTGGAATAACAGGCCGGACCGCACAGGATACGTGCGATTAAAGGTGATAACATTTATCTGCGGTGCCAGTTACACAGATGGGGTTACAGAAATAAGCTGCGGTCTGGTCACAGGTACGCTCGGATACACGTACAATCTATTTGTTGTGTGTGGTCCGAAAAATATCCCGAGGTAATGATGACGCGGGGTTAATCGCTCAGAGGTACAACGTGATATATGTGTGAATCACGAGATAACCTGATGCTGAAGCTGCAAAGAGAGAAAAAAAATCCATCAAGTCGACACTGTGACGACAATCTGTGTTGTAGTAATTTAACATAATTGACATATTCAAGCATATTTAAAATATTTATACAGTCCCATACTATACGATGACTTTTTCTTGATTTTTTTCGTTCGTTTTTTAAATGATTTTTTATGGCACACTATACTATGATTAAAAAAAATAAAAAATAATAAAGTATTAATGGCACACAATACTTAGGTTTTTTTTAATTATTATTTTTATGGCAGACTATACTTTTTACTGACTTTTTATGATTTTTAGTGGCATACATTACAATTATTTTTTATGATTTTTTTAAACGGCATATTACTTTTCATGATTTGTTTTGTGTTTTGTTATACTATGAATTTTTCATGTTCTTCTCATGGTACTGAGAACTAATACTGCAGTACTGTCTAATGTGAAGTGTGATTAGTTTAAGCAAAATGTAATAAAAGTAATGTACCATTTACAACAAAGACTGTACACCAGAATAATATATAATAAGATGAAGCGTTTGTCTCTCTTAATTCAGAAATATAATAAAAGTCTAATATACAGTATTTATATAATACAAAATATGATAAAATATAAGATGAAATGTAGTAAATATTATACATACAGTACAGCAATATAAGGAAAATGTAAAATATGACAGTAATTTTTAATTAATGTAGCAAAAGATATATGTGACAAATAATTCTTTATTGCACCTTGCAGCAATTTACTAATTCACTTTAAATTAAAAAACCCAGCACAGAGAAAGAAGCATAGAAATACAGCTGCAGTTTGAGTCAGTTAACGCTAATTTTGTTGACTAAAGTCTGTAGTTCGGACTTTATTTCCAGCATTTCTTTGCTTCCACAGCAAACTTCCTTTTTCCTGCCTTTACCAGGCCCCTGACAACAGACAGGAAGTGGGATAAGGAAAGCTTAAAATTCCCAAATTATCTTTGCAGGAAGTAAAATGAGCACTAAGAGAAATTATGACTTCCTGTTCGAGAGCATTAATCAGAGAGTCGGGGCGACCGTTCACCCGCAACTTTTAAACTCTGAGATAAACATCCGTGTCGACTTCCTGCTGCTGCAGCACGAATGTGCATGAATACAACCACTACTGATGAAACATTAAAATCTGCTGAACGGACCCTCACAAGAACCCGAAAATCACACGTAAACGTTCTGAGTTACATAAAACTACACACGTCACACCGGACCAGTCTCTGCATGTTTACATGTTGTTCTGCTTGTTGTTGGAAGGAATCAAACATGCTACGTTTTGGTGTTTTTGTCCGTTTTTGCAACATTCTATGCTAATGGCGTGTTTTGTTTTCAGGGCATGCCTATTTTTGACATTTTTGCCATGGTGTTTTGAGGTGTTTTTAGCTGTTTTTGGGACGTGTCCTATTTTGACATTTTTGCCATACTATAGCCTTGCTTTCCGGTCATTTTTTCAACATGCTACGTTTTGGTGTTTTTTGTCCGTTTTTGCAACATTCTATGCTAATGGCGTGTTTGGGCACGCTATTTTATGGTGTTTTGAGGTGTTTTCAGCTGTTTTTGGGACATGTCCTATTTTGACATTTTTGCCATACTATAGCCTTGCTTTCCGTGGTCATTTTTTCAACATGCTACGTTTTTGGTGTGTTTTTGTCCGTTTTTGCAACATTCTATGCTAATGGCGTGTTTGGGCACGCTATTTTATGGTGTTTTGAGGTGTTTTCAGCTGTTTTTGGGACATGTCCTATTTTGACATTTTTGCCATACTATAGCCTTGCTTTCCGGTCATTTTTTCAACATGCTACGTTTTGGTGTTTTTGTCCGTTTTTTGCAACATTCTATGCTAATGGCGTGTTTGGGCACGCTATTTTATGGTGTTTTGAGGTGTTTTTTTTTCAGCTGTTTTTGGGACATGTCCTATTTTGACATTTTTGCCATACTATAGCCTTGCTTTCCGGTCATTTTTTCAACATGCTACGTTTTGGTGTTTTTGTCCGTTTTTGCAACATTCTATGCTAATGGCGTGTTTGGGCACGCTATTTTATGGTGTTTTGAGGTGTTTTCAGCTGTTTTTGGGACGTGTCCTATTTTGACATTTTTGCCATACTATAGCCTTGCTTTCCGGTCATTTTTTCAACATGCTACGTTTTGGTGTTTTTGTCCGTTTTTGCAACATTCTATGCTAATGGCGTGTTTGGGCACGCTATTTTATGGTGTTTTTTTGATTTGTTTTCAGCTGTTTTTGGGACGTGTCCTATTTTGACATTTTTGCCATACTATAGCCTTGCTTTCCGGTCATTTTTTCAACATGCTACGTTTTGGTGTTTTTGTCCGTTTTTGCAACATTCTATGCTAATGGCGTGTTTGGGCACGCTATTTTATGGTGTTTTGATTTGTTTTCAGCTGTTTTTGGGACATGTCCTATTTTGACACTTTTGCCATACTATAGCCTTGCTTTCCGGCTTTTTTCTGACGTCGAGGGTCAAACATAAAAAAAAAAAAAACAAAACAACCCCATAACATTATTGTATAACATGTCATCAAACATGACCTACAATGGCACAAAAATAGCAAAGTTTAGTATGGATTAAAATGTCAATGTCCCGAAAACAGTTGAAAATAGCATAAAACAGTGTGCAATGGCATGCCAAAAACACTTGAATACAGCATGTCGAAAAAAAACTGCCCAAAAGGCAATTCTTGACTTTTCAAAAAAAATCCTTAAAACTGCATAAAATAGCATTCAAAGACATCCCATAGCAGAGAATGTTGCAAAAACGGACAAAAACACCTTAATAAAGCATCTCGAAAAATTGACTATAAAGGCTAGGCTATATAGTAAGGCAAAAATGTCAAAATATGACATGTCCCAAAAACAGCTGAAAACACATCAAAACAGCATAAAATAGCGTGCCCAAACACACCATTAGCATAGAATGTTGCAAAAATGGCTAAACATACTTCAATACAGAATGTCGAAAAAACGTCCGAAAGGGCAATAGTCTAGTATGGCGAAAAGTGTCAAAATATGATATATAAAATATAGCGTGTAAAGACACGCCATTTTTGCAACATTCAATGATATGGCATGTCATGCGTGCTATTTTATACTGTTTTTAAGACTTTCTTGGAAAAGTCATATTTTGACATTTTTTGCCATCCTATAGTATTGATTTTCAGGCTTTTTTTTCAACATACTTCATTTAAATGTTTTAGGCCATTTTTGCAACATTCTTTGCTATGGGGTGTTTTTGCATGCCATTTTATGCTGTTTTCAGCCTGTTTTGGGACATTGACATTTTTAGCCATACTAAACTATGATGTTTTTGTGCCATTTTGGGTCGTTTTTGGTGACGTTACACAATGATGTTATGGGGTTATTCTGAATGACATTTTCATGACAACATTCACTTTTCATGTTTGACCCACAGCCTCAAAGAAAAGCCTTCATGTTTGTTATTCTTCCATTAGAAAAGTCTGAAAAAAGTCTATCCTTTCAAAAATTTATTCAGAACAAAATGTTGATTCATTAACAAGTTTATAAAACAGTGATTTAGTTACATAAATAAATTGATCAGTGTATCAAATCTTAGTTCAACTTCATGAGCTTGTTGACGTGGTTGTACAATCATTTACTCAACATAATAAATAAAAAGGGAGCATATTTCTAAACAAAAGGGAGCTACTAACTAGAGACAACACTGAAAAAATAGATGAATGGAGCTTTTAAAGCACAGAATACAGTTTAGCTAAAAAATGAAAGACACTAAAAAAAGTAACCAAGTAGTATTGGCGTAAGAGAAAAGTTTGGTAGGTAAAACTCCCATTTGGTTATTTTAAAGCATTAAGACAAGGCAAGAAAGAAGGCTTTTCTTGTGTGAGGAATTCTAGAGGGAAAAAAACTGAAGAGGAGAAAAAATAAATTCATAAACAGTCAAGATCGACAGTATAGAGCAACTTTCTGTCCTGCACAAAGTCGAGACGTCAGAAGAGGCGTGGACATAAAACAGAGCTTTTTGTGACTGAATCACTGCGAAAAGAGACACGGAGGCAGATCTCACTCGAATATCGCAGCTGTATGTTGTCGCTGCTTTGCTTCCACAGTCGTCTCTTTCTCTCGGCTCCTACAATCCTCAATACTCGTCTGTGTTCAGGAGAATACACACTTTGCATGTCCACTTCCTGTCTTGGTTTCTGCAGCTCATTACATGCCTGCAGAGCCAAAAAACAGCCAGCAGTGTACTTCTGTTTTGAACTGGCCCCTGATGCGATGCAAGGCGAATGTTTTTTGAAGTCCTTCTGATATGTTTTTTGTTTCAAAAACCAAAAAGTACTGCAGCTTCAAGTATTGTGCCTTACATAGAATATTCTGTCATAAATTAGTTAACATATACATTTTTTCCCCCAATATTCAGACATATACTTTCATATATACAGGACAATAAAATGCTTTTGTTCTTTTTGTTTTTTTTGTCTGATTTTTTTCTTTTCTTTTCTTTTTTTTTAAGAGAAATCCCTGAGAATGTATGTCGACAGCTTCCACAAGACAGTTTGTTTTTTTCTGTTTCTGTGACAGTAAAATAAGCATACTGAATGTTTGAGACAACACTGCAAAGCCAGAACAGTCAGCCTGAAGATGAAAACGAATATCGAACCCAGTAAAATGAATTCTGATGGTGAGTTTTTCTTTCTCTTCACAGATCAAATGGGCCAGGACTCGGAGAGGGGAGAGAGTAAAGCTGGATCCTTTAAAAAGAGGTACTTGTCACTTCAGATGGAGTTTCTCCATTTGGTTTAAAGCCGTTTGTCTTCGTCTTTGAGGCTGTTGAACGTTAGCTGAGGGAAGTAGGAGTGCAAGGTGGACATTTTGCCACTGGACAACACAGTATAATATACTCCATAAACTGACTCCTTTATACACAATACCAGCTGTTGCTTTTATGGTGTTTTTCTCCTTCGATTTTAAACTTGTCATTTGAAGAAGAAAATTCACCCTTAATGTATTTTCATATCTTCTTCCTATCGTCCTCGCACGTCTCGTCAGTACGTATTCCTGCTTGGTGCGACTCACAATGAATGAATGTGACTTTTGCCACATCACAGTCTAATTATTCCCCTTCAGGAAATTGTTCATTTTCACATTTGACCCCGAAGTGCCAGATCGTAGTAGTTATAAAGGATAAAAAAAAAGTTTTTGTTTTTTTTTTATTTAAAAAAAAAAAGAAGGGCAATTTGATCTTTTTAACCGAATCTCTCTCGTACGAGCATCATCAGTTTCTTCTTGCCCTTGTAGATCTGTTTCAGGTTGTCTATGAACTGTGTGAACTGGATGTGTCCGTCGTGCGCCATAAGGAAAGTCTCTCTGGCTTTACTGAGGAACTCGATAAACTCGCTGTAGTGGCGTGGGCTGATGTGCGTCAGCCGAGAGTGTGTCGTGTTGATGTAGGCCCCGATCGTGGCGTCCAGCAGCTGCCTGAGTGGAGCCTTGTCCAGAGGCATCAGCTTCCCAGAGTTCCTGCGACTATGCAGCGCCACCATGCCCGGCGTCGTTAGCGTGCACCGCCGCAAAATGTCTGACAAAACAGTGGCGCACTTCACGCTCTTCACCACCAGGGGGATGACAGATGCCAGTTCATTTTTCCCCAGTGAGTGACTGAGCGCACAGGCCCAGAGCACGTCGTTAATCGCCGGGTGCGTGTCTTGGTTGTAGCTGAGGTTCAGGTGCGTCATGGCTAATGTTGCAAGTTTGTACGCCCTCATGGGATAGCCGCGGTGCTCCATGTAGCGCGCTATTGTAAACAGCTGTGTGTAGTTCATCCCCGTGGCTGCCGCGTCCAGGACAATCTGATAGGCTGTCTCGAAGGCAATGTGGTCCTTCTCGCAGAGCGTCAGGGCTGAGAGGGCACAGTTTTGGGGGTCCTTCATGGCACACTGTAGGGCCAGGGTGCGGGCGGAGTTGGCCAGGTTCTCCTGCTGATGGCAGTCCAAGTGCAGGCGGACGATGGTGCTGTTGGACATGACGGTGCTCGCCACGACGCTGGTGGCTTCGGTGGGGGTGAAAAGGGTGAACCAGCTCTGCATGATGCTGTCCAGTGCAAACACACCTAGGAAGAGAAGAAAACAAACATAAGTTTAGGATTTAAATCTTACAAAGTCTGATGTTTTAAGTAATTCTGGTGTTCCACATGGTTCAACCATAGGTCCCCTTTTTTTTACATTTACATGCTTCCATTTTGTACAGTTTTACTAAATAGGATGTCCTCTTTCTGTGTATTACAGGACTCTGAACACCATCCTCAAAGGGTAAGTCCTATGAAATTCCTTTTTTTTGTTAACAGATGGGAAAAAAACATTTTAGGTTAGTATATTTATTTACAGAGTCTCTTTACTACCAGCAAAATGATGATGCTCATTTTAGAGTCAGAAAACATTCAAATCAATCAACCTCTATAACTGTAAAAGTCATAATACCTAAAGCTTATTTCATAAACCTTACCCTCTACTTGATTAACCAATGCAAAAACCAAAACAGCATATTTCTATTTAAGAAAATGTCTACAGAAGTATTGCTGCCCCAACTTTGCACCTAAAGTAATTAAGTGTTTTAAAAATTCTGACAAAGTAAATGCGTCACCAGTCACAATGACCCTTTGCCTTCTAATTGGATATTCTATTTCTAATTCTCTGACATTTTAGGGCCGGGCCCCTCTCTACATCGCCAACTGGCATGTTCTCAATGAGTCCATTCAAACTCGGCTCACAGAAACAGGCACTCCTTGTCACTCCTCTTACATTCACAAGAAATCATCTGGGAGGAGGGTTTTTCCCCTACAGAGCTTCGTCCCTATGGACACAGCTTCCTGTCCACTTCAGGGAAATTTAGCCACTGGGTTTTGGTATTCAAGTCCAAACATGAAGCCCACTTGATCGGCCAAAAGCCCACAATCCTCCATAATTACTACCCTGCCAGTCATTCCTTTTCACGGGCTGAGAGCCCTCCAAAATGCACTTTGAGGTCTTGTGAAGTTTTTCCTGGTTCGCCTTCACTATGTAATTTTTACTAAATCATTTACTGAAGTATTGTACTTGAGGTCATTTTTGATTTACTTCTGTTTTCATGTTGTTCAACTTTATTCTTCACTACTTCGTACGTTATGATGCATCATAATTTGGACAATGTGCTACACTATACTTTTTTAAAATTTCGACTAAATACTTTTTACGCTTTTTTGGACGACATGCTATACTATGGCTTTTTTTCATGATTTTGGACGAAATACTATAGCAATACTTTTTTTCATGATTTTTGAGAATATACTATACTATGACTTTTTTATGCTGTGTTGGACAACACTATGTACTGCGACTTTTGTTAATGCTATTTTGGACGACATACTATACTGTGACTTTTTTCATGATTTTTGAGGACATACTATACTACGACTTTTTTAAATACTTTTGGACAACATACTACTTTTTTTTATGGTATTTTGGTCAGCATACTACTCTGACTTATTTTCATGATTTTGGACGACATACTATACTACGACTTTTATGCTATTCTGGACAAAAATCTTTACTCTGACTTTTTAATCATAACTTTTAACAAAATACTCTACTATGGCATTTTATGCTATTTTGGACGAGATACTATTCAATAATTTCTTTCTGTTTTTGATGATACAGTATAATATGACTTTTTTATGTGATTTTGGACGACATAGTATACTATGATTTTTCTCATGCAATTTTGGACTGTACGACACCATGACTTTCTGATTACAGTTTAAACAACATACTATTCTATTACCATTTATGCTATTTTGGATGACAACTAATACTATGAATTTGTCTTCACAATTTTGACATAAACTATACAATGTATTTTTTGGAAACTATAACTGTCATCACATTTTTGACAGTACAGTGGTCCCTCGTTTATCGCGGGAGTTATGTTCTAAAAAATAACCCGCAATAGGCGAAATCCGCGAAGTAGTCAGCTTTATTTTTTAAAATAATAAAATAATACAATTTACATTTTTTTTAATTATAGATGTTTTAAGGCTGTAAAACCCCTCACTACACACTTTATACACAGTTATCTTAATTTCAAGTCGTGAATCTTTCTTTTACGCATTATAGGTTTTCTATAATGGTGAACGGATAAAAAACTCACCAGCTTCTGTTGCACAAGTGACCAGCCATCGCACCATCTCTCTCCTCCGCCAGTTTAAGGTAGACAGCGTCATTCTCATCACCTGCAAGAAACGCGAGATTAGTTCTGAATCTGCATGATATTGAGTCGACATGTGTTTCTGTGTTTTTGGTTGTTGTTTACCTGAAGACCCAGCTCCAGGGAGACTTTGAGCAGCGTGATGTCTGGCAGGCTGTCCATGAGAGTGGCGATTTTGAAGGCATCCTGGGCAAGTTTGAAGATGTGGGACGAGGAGTGGATGTTCTTCTGGATGGACTCCAACACTGTTTCAAGCTTACGGGCATCACCTGGTAACACAACAAATAAACATCGTCAGAAAATACGTTTACACCTTCCAGTGTTGATGGGAAATTCTTCTTTTGTCCAAAATAAGCCACTTTTTTTTTATGCATCATTTTTACAAAACAGGATTGTTGTCGACTCAAAAAAAGAAATCTGATGTTTGCAGTCATTACATACTGTAACATTAAGACTGTGAGTCAGTGCACTTTAACTGAAGCTGTTCATCCATCTCAGTATAAATATAATAATATGAATTACTGTTTGAAACCTGTTCTCGTTAGGTATTTCCCTCCAAAATCACTGTACACCTCTACCACATTATTATATTGTATTCTAATTTTTTAACTGCTGCACTCATAAGTCTGTTTTAGATTCAGGTGGATGTTTTTTTTTTTGTTTTTGTTTTTCATAGTTTCAATCAGCACCATCAGACATCACTACTGATACTACATCATTGATGATGATGACTGAATGATGCAACATCAGGCAGGAAGCTCACTGAAAGTCTTTGTTTTAGCCACTGACAGGCTCAGATTGTTAGTGTCTGACAACATTATGAAAATGATCCCGGCAGAAACAGAAGAATCTTGAAGTTACCTTAAATGTCTTTTGCTTAATAAACAATTAACAGTCACCACAGGTTTTCTGTCTTTTTTTTGACCACTTTGACTGGGAAAACGGTAGGTGTAAAGATTTGTATCATCAAAAATGTGGAATTTCATGTATAAGAGTTTGACTCATTTTGGCCAAAAGAAATTCAAAGATGTATAAATTAAATTTGAAAAACATTTTTGACAAATTCAGATGAATGACTTTTAAAGCTTAATATTTATAAAACAGAACTTAAGACTTCTCAAGGACCTTCAGACACCCTCGAAAAAGCCTTAAAAATGAATCTCGGTGAACCCTGAGTGTTTGCTCGTTCGCCTGCAGCCTGAAATTGTGATATGAAAGCCTATTTGAGTGCGGTTGTTTGAATGAAACAGCTCTGAAACTGAGATTGTATGAATTCGTTTATTTGAAGCCTGAAATACAAACACACGTTAAAACAATTCATCGTTGGCCTGTAAATGTGCGTACCTTTAGCAGCGGTGAGCATGGTGGAAGCCAGCTCACACTGTTGGGTCTCGATGTGGCTGAGAGTGAACCAGCGGGGGAGGCGGTTTGGCACCACTGACACGATGTGGTGAGGCCGAGACAGGTCAGCGGACGGCGCCGTGGACTCCAAGACCGGCAACCTGAGAGCAGAGAGGTGAAAAAAAGCAAAACTTTATTAGCTCTTTGCTGGACGTAAACAGACAGGAGCTGATGTGAAGAACATTTCATAAGGAAGATGTTCCTCTCATAGATTCGATCGATAAACTCACGTGGATCTTTGCCTCGGGCCGCGAACGCTCAGAAAAAGTGTAAAAATAACGTCTCTGTTTCCCCACAAACACTCAGCTGCTCCAACAGCTGCTCAGAGTCTCTGTTCTCTAATATTCCTCCTTTGGACTTAAAAAAATAAAGATTTACATATCGTAAAAATCAAAGGGGGTTTAATTTGGGTGAGAGGATATAAAGTTTGGTAGCACCCGTGGCGGTCAGGGAGGAAACCAACAGCGTATATTTATTATTCACACATTTTTCTAAAACTCGTTTTCAGCAGCGTTGAATTATTTAGTGAATATTCCGGCAGAAGGAGGTTTTGTCATTAAACAGAGCCCCAGATAGCAGCTCCGAAATCTGCCGCTCCTCTCTGGATCCATCACACTCGCTCACACACAAACCGGACGAGACTGAACGGAGGCGGAGCAGCAGAGCTACGTTTAGAGGTTTTGTCGGATTCAGGGCAGAAACTCCTCGTTTCACTCTCTCTTTATTTCTGCTCCTCCTAAAAGGAGTCTTCCTCTATCATTACCTTAACTGACAACTGACAACGTTACACAGTTTATGGGTATTTCATATTATATAAGGTGACCAACAAATAACAGTTAAGAGCAGCTGATGAGCTTTACATTTAGCCAAATAATTGACACAATCACGGCAGGAAGTTTGTGTAAAATTAGTGATTTGAATAATTTTTAAATTTAAACTTTGAAAGCAGCACAAGAGAAGTGATGTTGCTCCAGGTTTCGGATGCTTTCCACAAATATTTAAACCTTTGAACCCTAAACAAATTGGAGTGATTTCTCTCTAAAACATGGGGAAAAAAGGCAATTCGCACCTCTGTAAGAAATGCTCCACAAATTGCAGGAAATTAGAAGATTTAATGAATTATTTTTAAGAAGCTTGGGAAAAAAATGTTACATATTTAAAATTATGTTACAAAATTATTATTTTAACATTAACACTTTTTCCAGGTCATTTATTTGCTTTTGTTTTTTAAACTTTTTGTGTGATTTTTTTGGTTTGTGGTTTATTTTATTTACTAATTTCAGTAATTTTCTTGTATTTTTCACTAATTTCTTGCTTTTTTTTGGTCATTCCTTCTTTCACTGCTCACTCTTCCCATGTTTATGAAAGAATTCAAGCATTTGCTCAGATTTTGGAGGGTCAATTAACACGTTCATTTCTTCCTTTTTTTCTCAGCTTTCTGCCTTTTTATTAGATGGGATGGATTATACAACAACTATAAAAGAAGAAGGTTCCTACTCACCGCATGGCCCTCAGTGCAATTTTGTACGCCAGCTCGGCGTCGTGAGGTAGCAGGGAGGTGAAGAGATACTTGGCAAACGTGTGCATGGGGACGCTTTCTCTGTAGAGTAACTCCCCCAGACCACTGTACGGACCCGCTGAGAGAGAAACACACCAACAGATTCAGGTCAGACTGCACACAGACGCCAAACACAGGACGGTTCACATGTGACGGGGACATAATGTAACACACGAGGTCACTGTCTGTCCAGCCTGACGTGTCGACATGTTTGATTTAAACACACGGACCGATCAGAGCGACTCAGCTGTGAATCAGACCGATGATTTCTTTGTTAGTCACAAACGTTCAGACTTTTGTCTCAGCCTCAGAGCGGGGATTTTCTGAGAAACGCAGTCATCTCGCAATTATGTTTTATCGAAATTTCAAAAACAACGCTTAAGTTTTGCACAAATCTGTAATGGAAAGCCGCCTCGTGACAGCACTTGGTAACACGACTCACCCTCTAGCAGGAAAGCAGCTTGTTTCCGGAAGATCTTCACCAGCGTGTCGTCCAAGTCGACCTCTTGAAGTTTGGCCAGCAGCTGCTCTTCGTTGCGGCACACCTTCTCCTGAGCGTACAGGCCGTCCGGCATCACCCTCTGCTGCCCGAGCCCGATCAGAGCCGTCTCCACCGCCAGCGACACCAGCGACTCGCCCTCCTCCAGGAAACGCTGCGCCGGACAGACAGGGTGCTCCGTCCTCCTGCCTGAACCCGCCGAGCCTGAGGGGGGAGGCACAGAGAGCGGGGAGCGTGAGAGATGTTCCCTCTGGGCCGAGTATTGATCGATTTATTGATCGATTTGTTCATTCTGGAGTTCTTTTTCAGAGAGTATCCTCCAGAGGACAGTAATCATGTGTTTTAATGGCTTAATGATGTCTTGGCAGACCTCAGTGTTCGTCCCAGGAGGTTTAATGGTCCCTCGTGAACGAACACACACACACACACACACACACACACACACACACACACACACACACACACACACACGGACGTATATATAGCTTGAAGTCTTAATTGAAAACTTTGACAACTTCTCCTCGCAGCAGCTCCATCACTTGAGCACATTTGGGAGAGAAACAATCGGTGGCGTCCTCTCTGGCTGCAGCGCGTTGAGAATCGTCTCGCTGAGCTCGCTGCATAATTAATGCATTTTAATTGGAGTGTTTTTCCTGCCGCATTTCTTATTCATGAGCTGTTATTGGAGGATGACTGCGGGCCAATCAGCACGTCTGTGTCATCACTGCTGATTGCAACCTGAGGGCTGCTGCTCTGACAGGAAGACACAATCACTGCAGCCAAAATGTTTCTCTCTCTCTCTCTCTCTCTCTCTCTCACACACACACACACACACACACACACACACACACACACACACACACAGGGGACAATGTGTGTTTTTGTGTTCTGAACTGAAGTACAGCGCTGAAGTGCCACTTTGAGGTATTACTTGGGTGTTTCAACATCTCAGAGGGAAATTATAGACTTTTGACTCCACTTTTTAAATTTAAAACACACGATGACCTTATAAAATACAACACGCTGCGGAAGACGAATCCATGAAAAAACTCATGGCAACAAAACGCCCTGCTGCATCGTCTCATGTTGTATGTACAGACATGCCATTTTCACAGGGTGAACTGTCACAATCAATGATTCTGCAAATCACTGACATATATTTCAGGCTGTGGTCATCAAATAAAAAATTATTTTACATGTAGTATATTGAAAATAATTCATTTTCGGTGTTTTTTTCATCCACAAACATAGTGGCACTGTGACAAAAACCTGGCATTTAAAGGGTTAACATTTTGAAAATGAATGAATATTTGATATTTATGATTAGAACTGATGTTGGCTGAAATATTAACTTGATGAAAGTAAAAAACAATATTAATGTGTAATATTTTTTAAAGCTGGATTTTGAAAGGTGCATTTTGTACGCAGAGCTGCCATCAGAAGTATTTATACACTGTTATATTGGTATTTTTGACTTAAATAAAACCTCTTCCAGCAGAACTGTGTGTGTGTGTGTGTGTGTGTACCTGAGAAGTCGAGCAGCGGGGCAGCTCCGTCCTCGCTGCCTCGCCCCGTCTCCATGAGGGTGCTGAACAGAGTGCCGATGGGGTCCAGAGGGTGGCCCACCCAGCCCTCCAGGTTGGTCACTGATGTTATTCCTTTATGAAGCAGCTCTGCAGAAGCATCAATAAAACCTGTTCATTTATACTCTATAGTGCAACGATCGGCGTTTACCAAATTCAATTTAAGACATAAAATGAAATTGTGGTGACGTGTGTGAAAGCTAGAGCATAGTCTACAATTTTCTATTAATAATAAATATTTATTGATATTATTATCATTTTTTTTAGTACAGCCTACCTATATATAACAATAAATTCCTAGCAGTTAAACCTTTAGTTCTGTGCAGTTTTAAATCAGATGTGAAATTAAATCTTGCTTAAATTATCCCTTAAACTAGTGTAAAGTTTCCTCAACACCCATTAGCTGTGCATACAAAAAGATCCTTTTTTTGTTTGTTTTTATGTTTAATAAACCTTAAAATGTAACAGAAAAAGACTAACCAGCGCCTGAGTGGCAAAGTAGGAAGCATCATATAAATGTAAAATAAACAAACCTTTTTTGTGAGTGCGGAAGAACTCGAGCTGTTTCTGCTGTTGTCGCCGCAGTGTGTTTACTATTGCGATGGCGAGCCTGAGTGCTTCTTTAGGGTAACCGTGTGACCTCAGAGCGTCCACTCGGGCACACGCAGTCGGGACGTGCTCTGCAGGAGGAGAGGAGGAAGATATTTTATGTCTGTCTGTATTTTTTTTCTTATTAATGAAAACCCATGTGTCCGCGCTCTCTCACCGTGCCACAGGGGCCACCCTCGAGCGTCGAAGAGGGAGCTGTCGAGGTTGTCATGGTAACAGTAGTTGGTGTAGTGGTCCTCGGTGATGATGTGCTGCAGGTGGGGGTCCTGCCAGTGCAGGTCGCAGGCCTCGATGGCTCGTGTGAAAACTGTCCGGTGAGGCCGAGTATGTGAATCTGAGAGAGACAAACACAAGACGTCACGTTTACAAACTGCGAGGCAAAGATACTGCGTGAGGTGACACGGACAGGTGCATGCTGGGAAGTTAGTTACTAGTTTGGTCCACTGATTTGCTTAAAAAACCACAGTCAGCAGCAGCAGCAGTGAAAGTGACACACACACACGGAGGCTGCTGAGGTACTTTTGGAAGACTGCTGCAATTGAAGTCAACACTATTATGCGGCCTCGCTGTTTGCTATGAAAGAGATAATCGTCGTTATCTTGTTGTCTCGCCAGAAAAATGTCTTTGTGAAGATTTAGCAGCTCTTAACCCTCCGAGCAGGGGACAAGGTAAGCCGCCACATGACAGAGATAAATGGTTGCTATTGTCATGTTATGACGTTGTTATTTGTTATAATACTGGGGGCAGACGCTGTCGTGTTCAATGTCGCATCTTTGAAATTCTGCGATACCGGCATGCTGTCTAAAATCGCATGATGAAGCTGTTGTAAAGAAGGGACTCTGTAGCGTAAGTAAAAAGGGCTGAATATCGAACAGACTCTCGTGTAACACCATGACAACATGTTACTTCCTTTTAACATCCCTCAAATTATGGGATGTGGTTCTAAAAACAAAGAAAAAGAAATAAAAGTAAGACAGAGATCTCAATAATAGGATTTATAATTTTTCTTTTCTTGATTTGTGGTCTCAGTTCTGTCTGAGGGGAGGATATTTCAGACTTTGGAAACCCTGTTGTAGCAAAAAAAAAAGTCAATAACACCACAAATGCAGAGCCATTACAGACAAACCAGCAGCAGTAATAACAGTGCCTGCCTCCTCATTCGAAACGTTTTTATTACCACCTGATAGAAACGTTGGTGTGTCTGTATTTTCCCTGATTTGGTGGAAAAAGGCTGCAGGACCTCAACTGTGTTATTAGGCTCATTCTATTAGCCACACTAAAAAGGTAATAAGGCTCGCAGGCAGCGAGATTGAGGGAAGGAGACTTGATTAAAAGAGAGGGGGGAGGGGGGAGACTTAACAGTGGCAATACAGAGGAGGAGGAGGAGGAGGAGGAGGAGGAGAAAGAAACCTTCAGATGTGAAGCGGGAGAGGATTTGGAAATAAAAAAACGTGGAGGCGACGTCTGCTCTCCGGGTGTCATCTCACCTGGGTTACCAGCGGGGCCCTGGGGCAGTGCGTTGGTCAGATTGGTCAGCTCGCTGCCATGGTTACCGTCCTCCAAGGGGCAGACGTCCACGCTGTTCCACCTGCGAAGCTGTCGGAGCCAGAAACCCTTCTGCTCGGGTTTGTAGTGGGGGTTCAGCACGATGCACATCCACAGGGCTCCTGAAACGCACACGGAGAAACATACAGAGATGTAACACTCACACACATTTTCTTTTCTTCTTTCATCCCGCAACTAAAAGACTCACATTCAAAAAATAATATTCAGTTTCTGTGGAAAAAATGCATAAATATAGTCAAGTTTGTTATTGCCCTCCAAAAATACAGCCGAATGAAGTGAAGTTATATTACTGAGCACTATCATCAAATCAATCGTTTGGTCTATAAACTATCAGAAAATAGTGAAAAATGTCACATTTTCCTTGTTTTATCCAAAACCCAAATATGTTAAATTCACTCAAAAATTTTAGAGAAGATGATACCTTTATATGTTTGACATTTTTGCTTGAAAATTGATAAAATGGTCCACAAATCAATTGACAGACCAATCGTGTGGTGATACAGATAAACTAACAACTGCTTTCAAAACTCTGTTTGTTCTGATCATTTACCGGAAAGAAAAGAGGGAAAAGAAACCAACTGTTTTTGGCAGATTATCAAAAAAATTTATAAAAAAACCCCAACTAAAACGAATGTGATTCTTCATTACATCGGCTCAATTTGAGTTAAAATACTGTATAGCTGTAATTAATGATAATTTCAGTGTCAGTTAATTTGCGGGTAGTTTTTTTGGTCTATAAACGGGAACAGGATACATTCAGTTCATGATTAAATAAAACAAAGAAAAGCAGTGAATCTGCACATTAGAGAAGCTGCAACCAGAAAATATATCATTTTTGATTCAATAAATTACTAAAATCGATCTGAAGCGAGCACAGATGACCGAAAACACCGATTCAGATTGTAAAACACAAGAAGACACTGAAGGAGGGAACAATGAACATGTTAGAGGATAAAATAAAGGATGACAGATGACAAAATGACAGAGGAGAAGAAAAGAAAGGAAGTGAGAGACAGAAAAGGGAGGAGAGGTGAGGGGAGGGAAGGGGGAGGTGAGTGCAGGAGGGAGGCAGAGGATGGGGGAGGGGACAGGAGAAGAGAGGCTTTATCCTCCATCTCTTTGTTAGCGCTGCTTCAAGGACAACAACGAGGAGGGAAAACAGAGGCGAGAAAATGAAGTGAGACGTGAGTGATGAAATGCAGAGCAAGAATCTACAACAGCAGAGGAGAAGAGGAGCAGAGGAGCAGAGGAGCAGAGGAGGGGGTTATTGTGTAAAGAACAAAAACAAAGGGGGGATAAGGTGAGAGAGAGGAGTGGTGTAACCTGCAGGCCAGCAGCCTTTACTGGTTGCATCACAGTTTTGTGTTTAAAGAAAGAAGAAAAGATTTTGTTTTCACTTTCTATCACAAGCAAATAATCAAAAGTCATTTCTTCATCTGTTTTATGTTCGTACCTGCAACCTCTGCTGCACAGGTACCTTCACAACAGCAGCTTTTTATATATATTTATTCTGCTCTGCTGGTGCTTGTCTAAGAGTTAACTAAAGATATGCACCACAGTTATTTCTGTAACTGAGAGGGACAGCCGAGCGGCATTATTTAATTTTCATTATTGATTAATCTGCAAATTATTTTCTTAATTAACCCTTAGGGTCCGCTTTGATGTGACGAACACTTGTATTGCTCTGCGCACAAGACGCGCTTTCAAAAATATTATATATTAATATGATTTTTTACTTCTATTGAGTTAATTTTCCAACAAACATCAGACCTAAGCAAAAAATAGCAAATATCCATTAATTTTCAGAATTATAACATTTTAAATGCCAGGTTTTTGTCATCATGCCACTATGTTTTTAGAAAAAAAAAACATATTTTCAACATGCTAAGTATATTTTTCTATGATCACAGCCTGGCATATGTCAATGATTAGCAGCAGATTTTTTTTTTTGCAGTGTCAAACATTCATACTTGTACCACTTTGCACACAAAATGAGCTTTTCAATATCAGGCTATAAAAAAATATTATACATTAATATGATTTTCTGCTTTCATTGAACTTTTTTTTTCAACCAAAATCAGTCCTAATAATGAATATCATATATTCATTCATTTTCAGAATTAAAAAAGAACACAAAATATGACTTATTCTCAATATACTACACGCTAAGCAGATTTTTTAAAACGATCACAGCAACAGCAACACAAGAACAAAATTCAGGTTTTAGAGTAAGGACACAGAATGACACAAAGGGACACAGAAAAGAAGAATCTGCATTTCCAAAATATCGCACAAATCTATAATGGAAACCTGCCTACTGTGGGAAGTAAAACCACCGTTTTAGAGTCACGACCAAAGACATCGCCACGTTTTTTTCACACTGGTCGTCTTTCATCTGACAGCCCAAAATCAACCAGTGTACACTGGGCTTTACAGGTAAGAGGAAAAACATGTATTTTTGGGGTGAACTGTCCCTTTAAATCCAGTATTGAGTAAATGTCGGGTATGCAGCTTCAAAATATGCTGCTGAGTTTCTGTGTGTGTGTGTGTGTGTGTGTGTGTGTGTGTGTTACCTAGTTCGTCCCACAGCTGCCTGTACTTGTCAGTCATGGTGGTCCCCTGCTGCCTCCACAGCGCCAGTCTGGGGTCGCCCATGAACTGCTCTGTGATCAGCGTTAACATGCGAGCGCCGTTTGAGTCCCTCATCTTCAGCATCTCTCTCACCTGCACACACGTCAAGGGGCATTGTGGGTAAAGCTGCCACGGTGCGGCGTGATGATGTTTGTTGGGAATGATTGTGTTACCTTGCTGAACAGTAAGTTGAGCTGTTTCCCCGAGCCGTGGTACCCGCCCTGGGAGAGGAAGAGCTTGACCTGTTCCTGAACCTGCTCCTCGTCCAGATGCCAGCAGTTCTCATCGTCCACGCTGGCGCCCGCCGTCGGATCTGGAGCTCCTGGACCACACAAAGAAAATCAGTCAGAAACTAATTACTGGAGCTGCATGTTGCCAAACTAATACTGATTTTTTATTTGTTAGTTAACCAGGGTTCCTACAGCTTACAGTGAAACTTAAGACTTTTTAACGTCTCTGAATGAAAATTAAGACTGATTTCACTATAACATAAATTTGGGGAGAATGGAGAAAAAAGACCTGACAGCAATTACTATTTATGACCAAATATTTACTGTAAAGTATGAGACGACTCTTTTTTTAACAATGCTGGCAATAAAAAAATAAAAAATAAAAGAAGTTATCCAAAAAAATGTAGTGTGCTAAAAGTATCAAGCATCAGAAAATGCAACACCCAAGAACAAGGACCTGAAATTTGTTAAATACAGAGCTTGACTACATGTACTTGGTTAATTTCGACCACTAGCCACAATTAAATAAAAATCAGTCTTTTTCGGGGAGCAGCAGACATGAAAGTGGCTGCATAAGCAAACATCCTTTGCATTAATGCAGTGCTGGTTAAGTGTAAACACTGATCAATACTATAAACTGCAAAATGTGCAACAATAACTAGCCAGCAACACTTAACATGCGACACTGGGGAGGATTAAATCCATGAGACTCAACAGCAAAGTAGATTCTACTATCTGCAACAGCATAAATTTAAAAAAACTAAAGCGAAAACAGCCAAAATGCAATCTTATTCAAAGTATACTACACCACCGAAAAGTACCAGCAAAGCATATCTCTCTCAGACAGATATCATATTTACATATATACACTCATTTAACTGCTTAACTTTTGAACTAAGTGTTGTCGATCTAAATTGAAGACAGATCAGGCTACTGCTTGGCTTATTCCCTGCCTCCAATACTTTTAGAAACACACTTCGGTGAACTGTTATTGTAATATAAGAGAAAGTTTCCAAACAAGCCGCCATATTGGTCCAGTTTGACGTCCTGGTGCAGACAGCCTTCGTGCCGGGGGGCACACCCATTAAACATTCAATACTGAGAAGCAGCGAGACCAAGCGGCAACCTGCAAGTAACTATACAGGGGTACGTTTTTTTTTTTTATAACTCACCCGTTTACATAAAACTAATGCCCAAAGTTACGTATATTTAAGGGTGGGACCGCTTGAGTGACAGGCTCTCTGCGAGGCCTCGCTACAGTCTGTAAGTCAGATGAACACCTCGCTCCTTCACAGCCCCATACACACGTCAAACATGGTGGCTGCATTTACGCTGCCGGTGCAAGGCGGGAATATCACGCCGTTATGCTGCCTCCCCGTTCTGTTTTATGACATCCGATTGCGGAAAGGGGGAAGGAATTAGTCTGAGTGTGGCACGTCACATCTAAAAATGTCCCTGTGGACATGTACCATAAATGTTTCTGAAAACAGCAACACATAACACAACAAATCTCCTCACAAAACTTTTCCTGCAATGTGTTCAAACCTGACCTGATTTAAGAGTGAGTGTGTGTGTGTGTGTGTGTGTGTGTGTGTGTGATCAAAGCCTTTCTCTCCTGTTCTCCCTAAACAGCTTGTTTTTCCTGAGTCGTCTCAGAGGACGTCAGCCTCCAGCTGGACCTCCACTGGTGCGAGATGGAGGAAATCTAACACAAGTTGCTGCATTCAGAGTGTGTGTCTGTGCTGAATCATGTTAAATCATGAGGTGCATCCTGTTCTTTCACTCAGGTCTCAGATAACCAACATTATTCCGGCCCCTCCACTCACCGTGAACCTGGTTGATCTCCGAGTTCTGCGACAGGATTTCATCGGCCAGTTTCTGTGCCGTCGGCAGCACCTCGGTGTGGTGCACTGTGATCAGGTACTGGACAAACTTCTGCAGCTGATCTCTGTTCATTTGGAATAGAGTCTCTGAGATGGGCAGGCGCAGTTTGACCTGCTCGGGCTTCCGTACTCGGTACAGGGAGAGCGCCACAACGTGGGCGCAGTAGAAGATGTCCTTGTTGCCGCAGCTGCAGGTTACCGCTGTGATTTTGCAGCGGTCGAAGCTGACGCTGACGTTGCAGACCAGCTCGGGCTCTGAGGACGTGGCCGGTTCCCTCACTGTGCCGCTGAGGTGAAACCCTGCAGAGAAGCAGAGAACAAAATACTGTTAATCGTCTTAAGTTAATAAATACACAGTACAGCTTTTGTACAAATTACAATAAAACTCTTAAATTAAACTTGCAATAACTGATTTATTAGCCAATAGGAGCCAGAGGAATACATTTGTAAACAATCATTGACATGTTATCAGAATTAATGAGACTTATTTTTGTTTTTTCTTTTGGCTCTGATTTTGGTCTCCACCACCTCCTGAAGTTAATATCTGTCTCTTTAGCTGCTAAATGCTCCACTGTGTTCACCAGCTTATCTCTCACTGCATCTGTCTGTTGTCTGGCACTTGGCGGGTCATGTAGCATGTTTTTTTTTGTTTTGTTTGTTTGTTTCTTTTAGCTGAAAACAACACCATGGGTGCAGTGAAAGTGAACCAAAAAGCAAAAAATTAAGCTGAAAGTTGCTAAGATGCTCTGTAAAGCTCCCTTTTTACAAACAATAGTCATGTGACTCTTTATTTATCTTTTATCTTATTTATTATTTATCTTTGTTTAGTATTTCTTTTTTTAAGTATCAAGGTTTAGGAATGAAACTTTGAATGTCTGTGGTTATATTTAATGACGTCATCACCTTAAAAAAAATCCTTGAACACAATCCTGAGTTTGGATAAAGTAGGTTATATGATTTAATAAGTTACTCTTTTTAAAAAAAATTAAATCAGCACCTATAATATCAATATATATATATATATATATATTTCAAAGCCAAACACGTTGATAAACAGCAGATAGACAGAAAACAAGTTAAAAAAAGGCACACAGAGAGAAAGAGCAAGAGCAAGCGAGAGAGAGCAAAAGGGAGGGAAGCGTAAAGTTCTCCTAAATATTCTCATTTCCTTTTCATTTCCCTTCCACAACACATGAGTGCTTTCCCAACCCAGCACACCTCCGCCTTCTCTCAGGATCATTTCACCGCGGGCAGTCAGACCTGCTATTGTACAGAGGACCTCTGACGAGCTGAGACCTATAGGCCTCCATGTGTGTCTGAGAGAATGTAAACATAAACCAAGGAGCGGGTTTCCATGTGGTTTAAACTTCTTGACCTTGAAGTTCGGGTATCGGAGGCTCTGACAGGAAAATAAACCTTTATGTTTTCTGATGTGAAGAGGAGGATCTCCCACACATGACCAGGCAAGTGCCATTTTCCGTTTGACTGAAAAACCATGACTAAAACAGATCTGAAAACTCCGCTGAATGTGGGAGCAACAGTAGCTTCAAACATTTTGTCAAACCAGATGAGACGAAGCAGATGGGCCTGAGATGACTACACTGTGCAGCAAACTGTAAACCTGATGATTAAAATTCTTCTGTAATGACAAGAGGACGATTTGTGAGTAGGAGCATGTATCTAATGGGGTTAGTGGGTTACCAGTGATAACAGACAGCATCAGAAGTTCAGTCAGAGCAAAACTGATGCAAACGGCATGAACATTTAGCAGAGTGAACATCTGTACTGTTTCTGTATTGTTTTTTTACTGCAGGGATCTTTCCTTACAACACTCTCACACAGAAGATGATATACAGCAACTTAAAATAGTTAAAACAATTGAAACACGTCACTTAACTCAGAAGTTTGACAAAGGAAGAAAGACATATATAACTTCTTGTCCAACAAATTAAAAGACAGCTGGAGCTGCATGATGTACTTTGCATGTCATATTTGGCAGGGATTTGCAAAAAACATAAGCAATATTTTTTAAATTGTAAAACACAATTGCAAGATGACTGTGTTTCCACTGAGTGATGTTCTGCGCTTCTCCTCTGGAGATAACACTCCAAGAAGCATGTTCAAAACATTAGCAGCTTTATTTCTATTGCAGCCACCGCACTAACCGTCATTATTTCAAATCCAAGGCCACATAGGTGTGTTATACGAGTGATTTTTTTTTACTAATTTCTTGCAAACTGAGACAAAAATCGAGAAAATTTCTTCAGGTTTCAAACCTTAATTGGAATATTTCTAACTCAAGCTATTATGCCCAAAAACTGATATTCAGTACAGCCCTGGTTAACGGTAAGGAATGCAAAATCTAAAAGTTAAAAGTAGGTGCAAATTCATAAACGACACATGCCGAAAATAAACAGTTAACTGTGAGGCTCAAACAAAACAGAAATAAACAGGTGCACAAAATACTAGCAGTGTTATTGACTCTGGAACATTAGCTGAGAGATTTGACTTCCACTTTGCTGAAATGTTCTCATACATGTGACACACACCGCAGAGCTGACACATATCACCCCCCGCTAGGTGGAAGGCCGTTGAAAACGGAGAGGGTGTTTGTTTGAATTTGTGGTGAAGCTTTGTGAGCTGAGCAAAAACAGCGTACAACACAATATCGGAGAGTGAAACCAAAAAAAAAACACAGACAACGTGCTTTCCTGCTGAGCAGATACATACAAACACACACAGACACACACCAGATCGCACCTCACACAAAATCCCCATCCTGTCTTAAAACACACACACAGAAAAAAAAAGCATGGTGCTCTCCGTTACGCAGCCCTGCCCCAGTCATGCCTGGCCCGCAGCTGAACTACTGACGTAACAGAAAGAGAGAGAGTGACTCGAGGAGGAGGAGGAGGAGGAGGAGGGCCGCTATGCTGCTGGAAAAATCGGTATGCCCTCAGCTGAGTGTGTGTGTGTAAGTGTGTGTGTGCACATGCAGGAGTGTACGCTTGGCGGCGAGCCAAAGCCCTGAGCTCAGCATTCTGTAATGCACTTCCTCTCTGTGTGTCTGCGCTTCACAGCTTGCATAATACGGCCCTGTGCACTGCATAGCAACCAAACTTAACTCCTTCACTGCCAACACAATACCAGCGAGCCCGCAAGTTACATTTTAGACTTTTTTGAAGAGCTTTTTACATCCACACAGAACGTAAAATTATGGTGGAAGTCAAGGAGGGGCGATATGGCCTAGAATGATTTATTATCATATCACAGTTCTTCAGTACATTGCAGCAGTGTAAAATACTAGGCCCTCATGAAATAATCGCTTCAACTTTTTAGCAAATACTCATTTTCTTGAAGAGAGTTAGATGAGAAGATTGATAACGCTATCATGTTGATCCATTAAAGGATCAGTGGGTAAGATTTAGGGGGATTTAGTGGTGAGGATTACAGATTACAATCAGCTGAAACTTCTCCTGGTTTCTTCAGTGTTGGCCGGTGCAATATGATGAAATATATCGTCTGACAATAAAAAAGGTCCATCATTTGATATCATGCTTCATTGTTCATTTCGTTTACATCATCTCGTAACAGTGAACTAAACAGCTTAATGCAGCAAAATCAAATCTCTCCCAAAATCTCACTTTTAGTTATAAATGTGTTTTCCAACCGGCTGCAATCAGACATAAACACAGTAGTGTCGATGGAAGGCAAGGGGAAAATATTTATAGATATTTCTAAGCTACATGTAAGAATAATGACACTACATTCAGCACTTTTATCAAACTTTTTAAGACCCACTGATGCCGTGAACACACTCGCCTAGAAACCCAGGTTTAACACTTCACTCTCAATTAAGCCCAAGGTAGTCGAGTTAAGCCGTCTCTATAGGATTAAGTGAGGGGGATGTCTCTGTGAGGGGGGGTTGAAAACAAGGCCAGGACGTTCACGCCTGTGAAAGAGCAGGATCTCAACTCCCTGCAGAGTTCGGCCTGAGGACACCTTCAGGCTGTGAGCAGCATTGCCCGCTAAGGCTACGTTAAGTTGAGAATGGCCCACCTTAAAACAGAAAAGTCTTTAAGTTTTTTTGTATAATAACATTGTATGATAACACTGTGAGAACGATCCTCGTGTACACGGAGCCACAAAAACAACCGTAAACGCTGTAGTATGCATGCCAAACCATGCAGTTCTTGCATGACATGTTAAACTTTCACTGTGGTTTGACCCTTCGTTTACACAACATCGGCATTTTGGTGACCTGGAAACGCAAAATTTTGAAACCGGGTTGCAGAGTGCAATGTTTTGAAAACATTTCTCCTTCTGTTTCTGTGTAAAGATTTAGAATTTTTAGCAACTGAACATATTGATGTTTCGATTGCTTGAGTTTTACTATTCATATGTTTTCTGGGTGTGGTTTTTATACAAGCCAGTACAGCTTTCTACCACACCCTAAGATGTACTTTGTGCTTTGTGTTATGTGAAACAAATAGACTACACTAAACTAAACTGGCAGTGCACAGATCCTGTGAGAACGGAGACGTCATGGCCACACTTCTTACATGCATGTTACGTTTCAGACAAACGGCCCTGAGCGAGTAGGTGGACAACAAAAAAACAATGACTTACTACAAATCTGTTTGTTGTGCTGACTACACTGAGGTTATTAACGCTTCTTGTGCGTGCATTCGCCATCGTCTTCTTGTCGGTTTACACTCACCGCTCTGTAAAAGAACGCCTTTATGCCCTGGAGCGTGGTGTTCTTCTATTGTGTGTCATTACAAAGTTACACCACCAACTACTGGCCTGGCATGCATACTACAGCGTTTTCAGTTTTTGTTTTTTGTTTTTTTTTAATGCAAAGGAAAGACATCCATTTTTATCCGGGCTGTCCTCGCTTAAACGCGGCCTAAAAATCACACACTGGAGTGCCATGATGCAAAGGCAGCATGAAGAAGGGACCCAGTAGCAGCCCTATAGTGCGATCTTTGTGTTAAAACGGCTATAATGCGGCCGAAGCCGTCATTTAATTCTCAGAACACTGAAGCCAGATACACAAACATCTTCTCCCTCCTTCACGACACTCAGCCATTCAGTGAGCTCAGCCTCTAAAAGCTGCCTGTCAGGCGCAAGTGAGCGCCAAGGTGTGCTTGGTGTGTGCATGTGCAGTGTGTGTGTGTACTTGTTGTGACAAATTTGTCGCCTGTGGAGATGCAGCAGCACCTCTGGGGCTGTAGGAAGGAGAAGTAAACAACCAATCAATAGTCACGGTGCACTGATTATCATCTGTGCTTACAGACTGGTTTCAGATCAGCTTTTATCAGTAGACAGCAAGGACTACAGTATGCAGTGGAGGGATAAGTTAAAGATGACACCCAAATAAATAGCACCAAAAGTCACTTCAGTGGGGCACATATATATAAACAAAAAATGGCAGACTTAATCTTTTCTGACTTAGGCTAATTCATGTCATCTTAATAATTAGAGCTGCAAATGATTCATTCTTTTAATCAAAGAATTTCTATCGATAATCGCAATTATTCACACTTTTTGCAACACCGAAATTTAGCCTAAATTTGGAGTGTTATTCAGTCCCGTTACTGAGAGGCTAACATGGCATGGTTGGTATCACTAATTTCATATCATACCAGTATCATCAGTCTAGCTTTAAAAATCAGCCTGGTACAGCGTGTTAAAGACGGTAATGTTGGTAAATGTACGCAAACTGGGAAAACTGAGATTCAAGAGCTCTTTACCTTCCAAGAAGAGGACGTGATTACCCGTCATATAACAGAGAAGGTAAATGATTGCGCTGCCAACATGTTATATGTGAGCCGAGAGGCGGACACTCGTGTGTTAAACCGGCGTGACGCCGCCGTCGGTTTGTTCTGTGTAAAAGTGCAGGGGCAATATAAAAGCCGGACTTCGCTGTGGCTCTACCACACGATCTCTGTGTAAAAGCAGTTATTGTTTCAGTTGGCAAAAGTTGACAGAAGTGGGTGGCGTTTGATTTTCGAGGGGTAAATTTCCCGCTGTTACTGTTGTAAACTGGCTTAGCAAACGGTCAATGGGTTCGGGAGCCAGCAGCTAACAGGGTAATGTGTTCAGAGAAAGGGGGGTTGAAGTGTGATCGCGTGTTTAAGGAAGCTGGAGGAAGCACCTTCACACGAGCTCAGAATGAGGTCAATGAGGATTTGAGTTAACTGGGTCAATCTGTGTCCCTCTTTAGTGATCCCCAGCAGCTCCTTCTGAACATACTAATCATTGCTCTCCCGATACGTGCCACCATAAATACACCTGGCACTTCTCCTCTCTCTGATCCGGCCTCCTGCTTTTGAAACAGAACTGCAGAAATAACAAACTGCACTGAAATACAACACAGAGGAAGGAGTCGTCCTCGACCGAGCGCACTGAAATTCCTCAGCCCTGTCACAAAAACAAAGAGGCCGCCTTTACAACACATGAGACATTGCTAAACGGTCTGGTCACCCAGACAAGAAAACGACTCCTCTTGCTGTTTTATAGCGTCCATTTCACCGGCCAGTCTGGCCCACAGTGAGCACTGGGAGGAAACTGGAAACTCTTTGAAAGGAGCCACAAAGAATGACTCAACATGCCAGTGAGACGAGAGAAAGACGGGCCTTTTACAGTCCAACCAGAGCTTTTATCAGAGCCGCACAGAAATCAATCACCGAAACAACTATCAAAGCACTCAGAGATGCTACACTCATCCACGACTGTATTACAATACTTTAATTCATATTGTTTAATCTGCTGATTATTTTTCATTATTTTTCCATTAATGTTTTTTGAAAATGTCCAAACATTGTGAAGAATTTGAGGTTCTTTCCAAAAACTCAAAGTGGTGTCTTCAAATGTCTAGTTTTATCTGACCACCAGTCAAAAAATTTGAAACATTTGCATAAAATCTTCATATTCAACAAGCTTGAACCTGGAAATATTTCTATTTTTGCTTGACAAAACATATCAAGACAATTATTTTGGTATAAAAGCAGCCGTCTATTCATTTTCAGAGCGGTCGATTAAACAATAAATCAACTAATAGTTGCAGCTCTATTTAGAAGTTAAAGTATGTGAGCATCAAAAGTATACAAAACATAAATTACAGTTCTTTCTTAAATGGATTAAGTTTGGACTGTTTAATGTTACGGGGAAACATAATTAAAGAATAATGACGGTTTCAAAAAAAAGTTTGACACAATGAGCCTGCGTAAGATAAGAATTCTTCAGACCTAAAGACCTTCGTCATGTCAGCTGTTAAATTTAAAGAAAAAGTAGCACAAACATGTTGACACGCAGTAAGCTTGTAGCTTTTGGGGCCCCAGGAGTTCAGGGGCCCTGGGGAAGTTACCCTTATGAAACAGAACATACATGAGGAAACACTGTGTGGACGGATGGATTAACAGGCAGAACTAACACCCAGCAGCTTAACCACAGACGCTTTCATGCTAACCAGTATTCAGATCCTTTACTTTAGTAACAGCAGTACCAAACTGTAAAAATACATCTCACCATTATGTAAGTGCTGCATTGGGATTATGGGAATTCATGAGAGATCTGGTTAACAATTAGGGGACTAGACATGATTAGTGATTTGCTTTTTTTTTGTCAGTTTTTTAAATGATGTTAAAAAAATAAATACATTGATAAATATTTTTCTGTTATTTATTTATATTTTTGTATTATTATATTTTATTGTATTGATTTATATTTTTATTACATTTATTTTTCTTCTATTTTTTTGCTTTTGTTATATAAACTCTTGTCTTATAACTATGTTATTCAAAAAGAATAAACATACTTATACATAATTATACAGTTAGTTTGCTTTATAATTCTAATTTAATTTAAAATTCATAAAATCTTTTTTAAGACATTTCCCTCATAAACCGCTTTAAAAAAAATGTGAGGTGTAGATATATATCTTAAAACAGTATAAAACTTATAGCTAATTTTGTAAACCCCTGTCTGTTCATACTTTATTTTATTTTATTGTCTGTCTGGCTTGTACCTTTTCGTCTAATTGTTTTTAGGTAAATTTTGGTAATTACCTGCCAGCTCTCTTCTTACTAGCTCTCAGATAAATGTAGTGGATTAAAAAGTGCAATTTCTGCCACTGAACTGTAGTGGAGTAAACGTATAAAACAAAATCAAATGTACAAGTACCTCAAATCTGTACTTAAATTACAGTACTTGGGTAAATGGACACATATGCACAAACACATGACGTGTGTGGGGTGCAGTGCATGTTAACGATGGGGTGAGTTTGAGTTCGCATTGAGCTCTACTTTTAGAATAACTTCAGAAAACATCCAGCAGTTCACATCCAGCTCCCTGATGGAGCCGGCTCCTCCGTGGAGGATTTTGGACACACAAACACGCAATCTCACCAGTATATTTACGTCAATGTGTCTTTGCTAAGATAAATATCGGCCGTCCGAGGTTTCACAGCAAGCTTCTGGAGGGACAGACGAGGATTTATCCCCTCCCTGTCTTTCCTGTCTTTTAATAGCATTTGTTTGAGTGCTGTCTGTTCCCGACGTGCTCAGTGAAAGTCATTTGTTTAGCCTCGGAGGACCATCAGCAGGCCAGCCAGTGCCTCTCCTCTCCAAATGCATTTGTTCCCACTCCAGAGATACGGCTCGGTCTCCGCAGAGATCTCACAGAGCTGCTGCTGCTGCTGCTAATGAGCACAGGAATCCCATGAAGACGCAAATAAAATCAAATAAAAAGCTTTTAGTGTTTGCTTACATGTTGATTTGATTGTCGTTTATCAAATCGTGAGCGTGTGTTCGCCACAGCTGATGTCATGTCCTCTGATCATATATATGAAAGGAAGAGTTACGCATTTCTTGCCCCGAGTTTGAGGAGAAGATCGATAACACTCATGTTTGTACGTTAAAGCTGAAAGCAGGGGGACGGTTAAATCGCTTAGCATAAAGACTGGAAACAAGGGGAGATTCTAAAATACAAAATAAATAAAAATATGCAAGTGGCAGCTAGATTTGCTTCACTTTCCAGCCAAAAAACAATGATAATCTCCTGAGTAGCTGGTAGATTTTGGAATCCACAAACCACAGAGACAGTTTGTTTCCAACCCTGGAAAGTTCTGTATTTTCCAACCAGGACCTTATTTTCACGTTTTATTGTCTAAATGACTTACAGGAACAAACATTTTGGAATTGGTCCCGTATTGAGCGAGAGGGTTGCCGCCTACAGCAGCGTACCAGGCTGTAATGTAACCACTCAGGGCATCTGTGAACCATCAATGTACGTCCACTGTAAGTGCTCGTTTTGCAACTGACAGGTTCAGATTGTTATTATAAAAGTCTGACAACATTACGGAAAGGATCCCTACAGAGACAGACATTTTTGTTTACGAGTAAAATCCTTTTTGTTTGATCAGAAACAGTCCCGAAATGGCTCTAACCAAAACCAACCAGACTTCATTTCAATTAACAGTCGACTTTGAATCTAGTGTGTTTTACACTGATGAAATTAATGTTAAATAGGGTGAGTCTGGTGGATTCAGCGATTTTTAGGCTGTTTCTGGTTAAACAAAAAGGATCTTTCCTGTTAGTCGCTAAAACACAGAAACATGGGAAATGGAAAATATACTGTGCTTGGCGTGCGACACAGCAACTCTTAAGATGGTAGCAAATGCTTTGTTTTGCACTCATCGCAAAAACTCCAATTAATACCAACTGCATCCATTTCACTGCCGGGTGTGTTGACCTCCTACTAAGCTAAGCAAAAATTCACCAGGTTCTGGTTATTTAATTTAAAAACATGAGAGTTTCATTTTAATATTTCCCATAATCCTGAACTGTTCCTTTAAATAGCTGCTAATAGAGATTAATTGACGGTTATACGTTGTGCTAAAGTGCCTTTGATATCGCTGGTAACATCACAGGAGCTAAATATATCTTTAAAGAAAAGAAGATGAAAGTATCCTCAATCCCCTAAATTATTTACATCACATCTTTGATCATATCAGCGCAGATACTGACAAAAATAACCAGAAAGTAAAGGAAAGAAAAAGGAAAAACTCGATGTGGGAATAGGCAGAGCATCAGTGAGGCAGGCCAACAAAAGGCCGATGGGGGAAGAACACTCTGTGAACTCTGTGGGAACAAATGCGTTTGGAAACGAGGTAACTCGGAGTAACCTGAATATTGGTGGTGCAACTCCAGTTGTTTCTGCATTTTGTTTCCTCTTCAATGTCGCCACTTCCTCCTCTGGATCTGCACTCGCTATCTCCTGATATAATTAGAGTCTACACACTTCCACGACAGGGTATATCTACAGATAACACTTATTTTAGGTATACGTTGACATATTTTTAATCTTTTAGCAGCTGTGGAAGATGTATTTAGATCCTTTACTCAGTGTTTCCTGCAGTTTTTTTATCGTGCGTGTTTCTTTTTTTTAATCATTCTCTGCCCCCTCTCTAAATTTAGACTTTTTTTCTTTTTTTTGCAGTGCAGGTGGAACTTGTCATGACTCATTTTTTCCCTAAGCAGAAGTTTGAGTCACTGGGTGGATAATTAATCTGTTGATACAAGTCAATGGATGAAAGGAGTACTTGTGCAATTTAGACTCGTCGCAATAAAGCTAAGTTTTACTTTCACTATGTCTGCTGTTCTATTGCTCCACCTGTGCCCACAATACACTTGGCGCTCTGCAGTTAATAACCAGATAGTATATATACCAATAACGCTCCTAATCAATGGTCCAGCTCTAAAAATAGAAAATCAACATGTGGTGGCAGATTTTTTTTTAATTGTGGCATGCCGCCACAAATAAACAAATGTGTGGGAAACACTGCTTCACTTAAGTCAAAGTGTTAATATAACATAGTAGAAATATGAGGTAAACAAGTATTAGTATCAAAATATTATTTAAAAGTACTCATCATGTAGTGGTCAACTTCAGAATAATATAATTATTTATCACCATATCATTATTATTAATAAAAGAAAGTGAAGAGATGGTATGATTAGTGGTTTAAAGATTCATCAGGAATGTGGACTTGGAGCTTGACTTATTTTGACAAAAGGAAATTGTGTTTTTAATGTGAATAACATGGAAATATAGAGCATAAAACAAGCAACGAATACTGATATACAAGTGACCAACATGAAGATAAGGCTAATGTTAACTAGTTACTTTATATATTTCTATGTAGCTTCAGATATATAGATGCATTATTTCTTGATATATATTTGGCATAAATATTCTAAAGGAGGAAAACCTGCATCTGTCCAAACAAACACAAACACACCTGCTGTAGCCAACAACAGCTTCTCTTCATGAACACCAGTGTGACCTTTGACCTCTGACTGCACATGTTTCCTGAGGTCACAAAAAGCATGACAACACCAGAGTGTGGTGTGTGTTTAATATGACAGTGTGTGCAGTAGAAGCCGCCTGCGGGGATGACGGCAGATAGCAGAAAATTCAAATCATATCCGAGCAGCAAAAGACTTGGCACAAACACAAGCATACGTTTCCACTTTTCTTTCTAAATTTAGGGAACATTTTGAACCCATGACCGTCACTTAAGCAAAGCCACATACGGCGGCTGTACGGTAAAGAATGACTGGGCAGATGCTGTGGTATTAAAAAACAAACAGAGTGGCTGGGCTAAGCCTTTCCAGTAAGTGAGCACATTTTCATATCTCCACATTCACACGCTATATTTGTAGGTGTACATATTTAAAAGTGAGACCAGAGAGGTCATAAAGTGAGAAGCAAAAGGGAACACTTCCCTCCTGTTGGTGCATTTAGATAAATGATGACTCAGATGGTTGGTGTTTCTGTAATTCAAACATGGTTTATCTAAAACACATGTTGCTATCAGGCTGAAAGAACCCCGTGTACTACTTCATGTCTTCAAAGAAATAGGATTGAATTGTTAATCTTAGATAAAGTTATTGTGAATGACACTGCTTTTTAGGGCCTCAAATAAAGATTATTTTCTTGATAAATTGATCATTCAACCAATCTATAAAACATCAGAAATCTGTAGAATTATCTAAAGTAGGGAACAAAGTGAGGTCATTAAATGTCTCGTTTTGTCCAAAACCCAGAAATATCAACACAACAGCAAATTATTTATTATTTTTCATTATTTCATAATGTCAAAAAAATGAATGATTTCAACTATATAAATAGTTACCATTAATTTTTCACTAACATGTTGGTCCTGACTGAAATCGGACTAAATCGAATTTCTCAAAGGTGGATGACCACACCCAGATAATGCGACTGGAAGTCTATTCCATCATATAAACACCTCAGTCGGACTTTAACTGGACTCAGAGTTCTGCGTGTGCTCCTAGTCGCCACGCTGACCTCCCTCAGTGGTTAGGGATAGGGACTGTTCGTAACTTGTGAGAGGGAAAGGGGTGGTGCAAAACAGGTAAGGCATTTTTAAAAAATGTAAGCACTGAGGAGGGACATGTGTTTTTAATTTTGGCTTATAACAACTTGAGAAGGTAATATTTAAGGTATATTTTAAATTAAAAAAGCCACACCCCAACCACCCTCCTCCTCTGATAAATAAAGTACAGTCCCAGAACATTGGCACGGAAACTAAACAATGTCCTGCTGTGGACAGGGCTGCAGCAAAACATGCTTTAGTCACCAAAAGAAAAAAATAATAATATCAGTTTAAGATTACACTATATTTAAATATCTTCTCCTCTTTACCTTACACAACAGCTGATGGAGGCAGCGGTAGAGCCACAGCTCCGCCGTTCAATGGAGTAAAATTTTTCTCATTGGAGTCTGGTGTTTTTGATATGACTGCTTAGTATTACAGCAGGTTAAAAACAATAAAAATATTCTAAATACAGTGCACAGTTAAACTGATATTGATTATTTTTTTAGGTGGCTTTAGACTAATCAATGAAGGCAGAGTTTGCTCAGCGCCGTTTGATTATATTTACGTGACGCTGCGGTTTTCTACCCCAAAGTTATTGTAAATAAAGAGTCGTGATTGTGATTCACTCTATCATAGACTGTATAAATAATATAGATTTATAGCAACTAGCTGAAAAGGGGGGACATTCCCACCTGCTGTGGAGGTGTTGGACACACTTCCATCAATAAATCGATTGTCCCCTGGTGCTTGTGTATTGGGACGAGGACAGTACAATGAAATGGCCTAATCCAGATATAACTGTAGCTCGACTGCACTGTGCATGTCAACATATGGGACTGTAAAAGGAGATAAAAGTATTCAGGATGGTCTAAAGCCTGAGGTTTTTGCTCACAGGGATTAGTTTTCCATACATTTGCCTCATTATTTGAAACTCGGTAACTTTATAGATATGACCGATAATGGGAAAATCATGATTGGTCCCCTCCAGCTCCAGGTTAAAACTGTTCTTGGATAACTGAAATCCAGGTTTTTATCAAACCAACAATCAATGTGTGTGTATGTATCTACAGCGTGCATGTGTATGTTGAACAACTAGCTCAGCAAAATTAGCTGTGCTTGTCTTTGTCTGCAGCCGACTGAGAGAAACCGTTTAACTGTCGGCGTAACGTCATAACGTCTGTAGGAGGAAAGCATACTTTCCTACAGCGTCACAGAGGAGGAGGGGCCCCTCGCTGTCTAAACAGGATGCAGGACACACCATATCGTGGCAGTGCATCAAACCAGAACTACACACCCTGCACCTCCTGTTCTATTTGGGCTAAACAGACAGGCACAGCTTGCTCAATGTATCTGGGTAAAAGACTCGCTCTGCTTAAACAAGCAGGAATGACTGGCCTGCAAGATAAACAACACTGCAATCGTCACTGCTAATCAATCGCCTCTTTCTTTCTCTGTGTGTTATTTTGGTTTCTGTTGGCTCACATTATCTCGTCTCTTCCTGTCTGAGCACCAACCAACCAACCAGCTCTTTCTCCTCACTGCATCTCATTCACCAGCTGGAGCTGCCTTCCTGCTCAGCTGCCATGTGATTTGTCACCTCGCAGTTTCTAACCATCCTTCGTCACCACGACTGAGTGCCACACACACACACACACACACACACACATGCAAGCACACACACACACACACACACACACAGAGTTATGATCATGATTATACTGGCTGCTCAGACTTCCAGATATTTATCTTCCTTTCTCTCCCTGCTGCTGAAAAGGGTTATCAAAAAATGTGACTATTAAGGATCTCCAATGACAGAATTTTCTGCTTTTCTTTTGTCCTGATGAGAATTACAAGGCAGCCGCAAATTTCGCCCCGAATACAGCTCTAAATATAACGCGAACAATCTAACAATTCTAACAATCGTTGCACTTGGTTGATTTCTGTCATCAGCTGCTGTTTTATGCCAATGTGGTGGCACTGTATCGTAATCGGTGAGGTAGACCGGGAAAGGTGCTGCCAAAAAGAAGAAACGAAATCTGTTTTTGGCTGAGCACAGCAAAGTGGGTACCAGCCCCGTTTGTGAACGCAGCTCTATGCAGTTTGGTAAAGTTAGAAAGATACCCACATATTTGAATTTCCTGAATCATAAACTTAGTTTTTGAATGTTTTATAGATAAAACCATTAACTGAGGCAATATTGGCAAATTAATCAACACTGAGGAGAGTTATTAGTTGCAGCCCTTCATTTAGATTTTACATTTTATACATTAAGTACATTTTGCTGATGATACTTGTGTACTTTTACATAAGTAGGAGTTTAAATGCAGAAGTCAATCCTCTGCTTTTTCTACTGAATCCCTTTAACTGAACATGCAGCAGCACTCGCTCATCTGATCGTCGTCCTCTAACCGCCACCACAGCCCCTCCCTGCTGTGAACTGCATTAAAGCCCAGAGTCGATTCGCTTTTCAAGTGCATCCCGTTTCCATCACATGTACCCACATTACTCATCTTTAACAGATGAAAACAATGACTCAACTTGTAGGCGCATGCCAGGCATACCCCGGAAACATACCGCAGTAGTCTGCAGGGCCTGTGGGAGCTTGTGTCACCTCTGAGGCATGAGTGTGCATGTGTGGAGAGACAGGGTTTTATAGTCAAGCTTAATAATCATACGTAATTGTTATGGCAGCAACTAACGATTATCTTCATTATCAGATCTTATGCTGATTGTTTTCTCCCTTTAAAGGGCACCCACACCTGTGAGAATAATTATTTAATTTGTCTTCTGTGGCCTCTGAGGGAGGGACGTGTGAGAAAATAACCCCTGAAGATGTCGTCTGTAGTCAGGCCTCAAATATTTGTAGTAAGGCTTTAAATATTTGTGTTACAACTAGATAGAGTTGCAAGTTGGGCGCAATTATTATTAAAAGTAAAACTTTTTTTTCAATAGACAATGTTATGTAACTCATAGTTGAAGCTTGTTTTGGATTTTACAAGATGTACAGTAGGGCTGGGTTTCTTTCGTGCTTTTTTCTATACTAGTGATAAAACATTACTTTCAAGACAGTACCAATGCCTAAACGACGCCTGAGACAAAAGCTAAAAGTAAATGAAGCCAAAAAAGGCAGTCAATTACATAAGAGACCTGCTTTTTTGGCAAAGGCAAATTAAAACTTAGCCTAACTCTTAACATTTTAAAGTTTACTTTACCAGTTTAAACCTGGATCAATATCAGTTTTTTGTGCTGCATTTGGATGCTTTTCAACATTAAGTTCTTTAAAAAAAACATGGGAGGAAAGGCAATAACCAACTGCGCAAGAAATGTCCCATTAATTGCAATAAATTAATAAAAGTGACACCTAAAAATTGGTTCCAAAAAAGGTAGGAATATTACAAAATAGAAAAAACACAACAAAAAAATCTCCTAATAAATAAAACCAAACCCAAATCCAATAACTTATATAACAGTCACAGTAATAGGAACAGCAACATAAAGATTAAGTTGTTTCCCTTACCCAACACTATAGGAGGGTCTATACAATATCCCAAAAAAGTCTAAAATCCATCTCTATTGCTTGAAGCCAGAGAAAATGCTTTTGTATCCCTTGTTTTGACTGAGAAACAGCCCAAAACCCAAAGATTTTCAGTTTATTATCAAATAAGACAAAGAAAAGCAGCAAATCCTCACCACTGACAATGACATGGTTATCCATTAATTATAATATTAGCACTTTTGCTGTGAAAGTGACATAAATGTCAAACAATCACTCAACTAATTGTTTCAGTTATGATGATGATGATCACTGATAAAATCACAAATGAGAAAAGTGAGGTTTTTTGTGGTGACAAAGTTGTGCAACAGTTTGCCTGGAAGTGTTTAGACAATGGATACACAATCAAATAGTTTCGGGATGCACCTTTAAACCTGGTTTTACTCGTCTAAATTTCAACACGCGGTACCTGTTGAGGCTTCGAGGCAGCGACGTGCTATGAGTCAAGGAGCCGTGCTGAAGTTCGGGGAAAGGCCTGCAGCTACAGCTGTACCAGGAGAACGAGATCATCTGCTTGTTATTACAGATACAGATGACGGTGTAAAGGTGGAGCAAGCAAAGAGTAATAAACGAAAAATAAACTGAAAGCAGACAGGGGATCCCCAAGCGAAGAGCGGAGGCAGGAAGTGGATGGTTATGAGTCCCGGGACAACGCCGTCGGTTCGCAGTCAGCGGGTTTACATTATGTGACACACAGTCTGGGCACTTGGTAAATTTGGCTAAGCAAACACTGTGATGATTCCTCTCTGGGCCCAACAAGCACAGGCGTATAGATACTGAGAGCAGATGGCAGGAGCGTTATCTGGCAGAGCAGGTTCACATGCAGCATGGAGGCGTTTCAAGTATTTCAAATATATCAGCTACAACGATACTGCATGATCTATTGTGTACAATTTTTCATGTTTTAAAGGAGGATATATCTGTAGATTTGTAGATGGAGTTTAAACTTCAGGCCTTTCCGGCAGTAAACGGTAGACTGACATTCGAGGGGTTTTGGCAGTTCTTCCCCTCTTCAACAAGCCCAAATCTTGCTGTTTATGTACCCAAAGCAAATTCAGACATCTGTCCCTTTACAACCATGAACATTTGGGAAACCCATCGTGATATTACATTTGTATAACGCTCAGTAAGTGGGTGGCTTTACGGAGTTTTATATAATGAGTTCAGCTCATTGTTTATCTGTCCGACTCATAACTTTGCTGTTCTGATTCACTCTCAAAGCCTCGTTTTCAGCTCAAAAAAGCTCTAAAACGCCACTTTAGTTCAGCTGCAAACACAGTTAAGGCTAATTTAAAGATGCACATTAGCTCTATGCTGTAGCCTAAGCAAGGGGTCATAAGCCTATGGCATCATATCACATCACAGTGCTGCTTAAAAAAATAAATGCGTATGTGTCGCCATAATTTACAGTTCTGAAGAGGTTTATGTGAGGTTACAATGTAGGCTTCAGCATTAGTTATGCATTTACACAGAGCACACACTGTAGATGTGGTGCACAAGTATAGTAGTATACAGTAAACTAACATCAAAGACTAGCGGGTGAACATAGAGGAGCATTTAGCAGCAAAAGAGACAGTTGTCTCAGGAGTGGTGAAGACCAAAAAGAGAGCTAAAAAAGAGAAGATTCATGAGGTGGACACAAACAAAAGACCCCAAATGATTCATTATGTTGCTCTGTGGCTGCTGGATGTGTAAATAATCAGCTGCTTATTCATGAGTGAAAATAAACACAGTATATCTACGCAGAGTTCTTATTCAGTTTGACTTCTACTACTCCGATGTTTCTGTTTCCGAGGAGAGAAGAGAGAAGAGGACCATCAGTCTTCATTAAATCTGCTCTGGCTGTGAGCTATGAGCTAACAGCCTCTGATGGATGACACCTTTAAGTTCCCATTACAAGGTAAGCATTGCTCATAAGCAGCTTCTGATTCACACTCGGGCCGCCTGCTCTACAAAGACAAACGCTCCTCACCCTTACGCTGTGATTTTCATTCGCTCTCTCTGCGTATTCGGCCTCTTTTTACCAGAATCAAAGCGATCAAGAACAAGCCGTTTGGTGGCGATGACCTCGAGAAAACTGTGAGCAGTGCTAATATGTTTGAAATGCTCGAAGCGCTTCACCTGTTATTAACTAGAGCGCTCAGTTTGCAGAGCTGCGGAGGTCCGAAGGGCGCTCCTCTACGGATACCATCCCATGAGGCCTGGCCGCCCCGTGAGGCGAAGACAGCGGCAGGCTTTGACTTGCTGAGACACTGTGGGGAAGATAAAACTCCCCAGACGTCCCCAAAGAAAAGAGACTACTACACTGCTTTTTATTTTACTCCACAGCCGTATGTTGAGGCAATTAATCGTACGTCTGAGCAAAAAGCCATTTATTTTCCAACTACGGACTCTCTTTTTTGGCAATTTGCTGTTTTTCTTTATCTTATGTTAAAGTAAACCAAAATAGGGCTACAACTAACGACAATTTTTAGGGCCAATACCGATACAGATTATTGAGACCAATAAACAATATTTGGAACCAATATGCATTTACAATAAAAATAAAAATATTTGTGTCAACATTTAGAATTTGAAACAAACTCCAAAACTTAATTTAAACTGCATTTTTGATTGAAAAATGGCCTACAAAATTAGCAAAATAAATGCCCATTCATGTTTTTGCTCAATTAATCGACCAGCCATTGCAGCGCTCAGTCTGTCTTTGAGGTTTTGGGATTTAAGCTGGATGTGAAGAACATTTTTCACTATTTTCTAACATTTTATGGAAAAAAATGGCAGATTAATCAAAGATGAAATTAGTAGTTAGTTGCAGCCCACAAGTGAGACGAGAACAAAACGGGATCCACTGAGCCGATTGAGTGCAGGCGGAGGTAAACTCCCCTCCTCCACCCGTCTCCCTGCTCCGCCGCCTCTCCTCTCCCTCGAGTTGAAGGTTAATGATGAAGGGATACGGCAGAGGAATACAGATCAGGGAGACGTGGATGGATGTGGAGAGGGTGCTAAACCGGGCCGGAGCAGCTGTGGTGAGAGATTATGGGCAAATTTTAACTACCTCCCAACCTGAGCCTCGTAAGAATGAGGCTGGTGATATTCAGTATTATTCCTATTGTTAAGAAATCCCATAAAAAGACCAAAACCAACAATAAATTTAACATAATGGGCTCAAAAACACATCAGTGAGCCACACTGCTGTTGCTTCATTACCATGAACACACACTGTCATTTATTTTGACACTGTCCCACACACACCGTCCTGCTGCCACAGGTGCTCACTAGAGCAACAAATGTGGATGAATGCGCCGCTGAAAATAGTCCCCAACAATTCAACATCTCCTCCTCTTTGGGTAACATCTATTAAAACTTAGTTACAAGCTTCTTTGGGACATCAATTATGAAGACAAATAAAAATGTCCCTTTCATTGTTTTGCTTTCATGATTGGGATATAATATAATATAAAAAGTATGTTTTCTTTAACATACAATCACCTAAAAATAAAAACTATGTTGTTTTTAAATCACCTTAGAATGAGCTGTTTATATCTATACAGCGACCAGGTCCTTTGTTTTGGCCTTTTCATGGCATTTGTTGACAAAAAATATAAATACAGAATATCACCAGCTTTATTCTTTATAAGTCTGACTCTCTACTGAAAAAATAAATGTGTTTGAAACGGCATTATTGAGCTCTTTGGAAGTAAAACTGAAAAACTTGGCCACATTCTTCATGGTGTTTGACACTGACCTGGAAAATACCTGGGCAGAAATCCAAGACTTCAACTAGCAACAAGAGGAAAACTGGCTCAGATATAACACGCACTGCCTCTGTCCTTAAATTTATACAACTACGGTCACTGTAGTGTAAAACCATTTTTCAAAAATGGCAGGTTTTTCCAATGACTGGTCTCTGTGAGATGCAGCCGAGCGTTGGTTTCAAAGCATGCGCCCAATGTAGCTCCAATAAAAATTGATCTTGCAGAGCAGAAGCATATTGAGGTGCTATGCATACACCATTAATGCTGATCAACAACCTGCAAGGCTGAGCGTTGTGTGTACGTGTGTGTGTGTGTGTGTGTGTATGTGCGCTCTCCCCTAGCATACTTACAAAGCTTTGCATCATTCAATAGGTGTGCGCCGATTCATTGATTCTTCATAAAATTGCAGATGAGAGAGCAAGCCGGCGGTAATCAGTGTGTACACAAAAGGCCTGAGGCTTCATGTAGGCAACCGTGTGTGTGTGTGTGTGTGTGTGTGTGTGTGTGTGTGTGTTTGAGATAACACAAATTGTGCTTTGATGTGCTTTGCTCTAGTTTAATTCAATAGAGTATGCTGAGTTAAGCAGTCAAGCGTATAAATATGTAGTGTATCACAATATCAGAGCGGCAATAATCGATATTCTTACAAATATAAACAACGTGAGAGGGGTCTATTTTCAGACACAGTCAGACACACTGTGATTAGACTGGTCAACATGTCTGAGTTGTTATCAGTTCCACCAAAGAAACATGTTTCCTCTAAACATAGCAGATAGTTTCATTTAGACAGCTGATTGACAGTCCTGATTAAAAAAACTCTGTGAGGGGACATTTAAACCTCCAAACTGACATGTTACAAGTTTTAGAAAGAATATGAGCTGAAATAAAGTTCATATTCTGCTTCTTGATTAATCTCACTATCAATAAGTCAAAGTTTGCAGTGAAACTGGGTACAAATCTTAGTTGTCTAACACACAAGGACCGACGGTGTTAATAACCTCAGCAGAGTCAGCAGCACAAACACAGCTCACTAGTCTGCCAGTTATTGTTGTCCTCCTACTCGCATATAGCTGTTTGTCTGAAACGTAACGCACATGCACAAAGTGCGGCCGTGACATCACCGTTCTCACGGTATCCGCACATTGCCAGTTTCCGTGGCGACAGAAAAGGTGACATTTTCAAAAAATTACACTCTGGAACCAGGTCTCAAAGTTTGTGTTTTCAGGCCCCAAAAACACCGCTGTTGTGTGAACAAAAGGTCAAACCGCAACAAAAAAATTAACATTTAGTGAAGAACCACTGCCATGAGATCTATGATAGCTCCCAAAATTAACACTTATTTGGTGACACTTTAGGTTGGAAACCCCCGGACTAAACTAGCTCACTGAATATAAAACTAGCTACACCTTGATCAGCTAAAACAGAAACATGCTGCTCTTACATTGATGTATTATAATCTAACAATGTCTCATGGAATCTGATATCAGTCACAAGAGACATTTTACTGCAGAGCAAGTACATTTAATTTTGATACTTTGAGTACATTTTGCTGATAACACTGATTTTACTGAGATTTTTAATGCAGGACTTTAACTCGTAATGGAGCACTTTGAGATTGTTGTATTTGTACTTTTACTTAAGGATCTGAGTACTTCTAATACTTGTTTAAGGGCACGGCACTTCATCAGATCGTCTCCAAACCAGAGCCGGAAAAGTTTTGGCTGAACTGTCTCATTCCAGTGATGACTGAAGAGCACCACAGAGAGCCGGTGAGATTTCACTGTGTGGTGACAGTTTGCCTCCCTGCCAGCAGAACCAAACCCAACCTCTGAGCACCAGAGCGCCCGAGTCTGAAAACTACAGATACACAACACCTGGTAGACTAAGAATCCACCGTGACAACAGACTATCGGTCCCTATCAGCGCTCTGTCTATGAAGCAACAGGCCGGTGACAGACTTGAGCACCGAGTCTCAAATTCTGCACTTCAGTGCACAAAATGACAGTAATGCTGATGTAAACTGGGTTATAACCATTTCGGGGGCAGCCGAGTTTTAATTGGTAGGGCTGTGCAAACAAACACAAATCTCACTCAGACAGAAAACATATGCTCTCAGTTTTGGAACTACAGTTTCCACAATTTAGGAGTAAACAGGAACTATAATGTCAGTGAGTTCACTTTGGGCCACGACACCTTCCCAAACTCTTCTACTTAAAAAGGGAGTGAAAAGATGCATTTTAACTTATATTTGTTCACATTTTGTCAAATGGGTGTCACTGAAAATATGCCAACTTAGCTGTTGGCAGCTCCTGTTTGCAGTGTACCTGTGGATGTACTGATAACTTTCACCAGATTACTTTGAAACTAAAGAAACAATGATTTTATGTCAAGTTACGGGGTTACAGGCAGCACCTTTCTTCTATAACTTCTAAGCAGATTTATGACGTTTATTTGTGCTGGGAATCAAAAATATGTTGCATCGATGACTCCTAGAAGGATAATGATTTTTTTATGCAAATTGTGGGAGCTCATGCAGTCAGTTAGTTACCTCTGTTTTTCAATCTATATATAACAACCAAACACCAGGCTCTGATCACAGAGAACGCGAGTAATTAATAGTTACACTTTGAGCATAACCTGTAAGAGGGGCTGGGCAATATGGCTATAATGCAGTCAGTTAGTTACCTCTGTTTTTCAATCTATATATAACAACCAAACACCAGGCTCTTATATATATATATATATATATATATATATATATATATATTTACAATTTTAATTGATTTTTTTCCCTCTCAAAAAACAACTACACGTGACAAAGACATTGATTTCTTTGATTTTAGCCATAAAAATCAACAAAGGCAAAATGTAAAATGTAGAGTACTTCAAGTCAGTATTGCATATTGCACAGTTTTGCATATTGTACAGTAAAATGGTAAAAAGGTAAAAATGCCAAAAAAAATCAGGTTGCTGTTTCTCAAATGTGTATATTTGATAGTTTTCAAGCAAAATCAACATGTCAAATTGGACATTGGGACACTTTTGGAGAAATTTTCCATTATTTCCTGAACAAACAACTAATCAAGAAAATAATGTTTCTTTTTTTTCTGTTTTTAACTTTTCGGTTAGTGTCTGGACAGATGGTCTATGGCTGTTTTTGTGTAAGTTGTACGTTGTAGTACCTGTTTTTTAATATATGAAAATTTCACAAAACCGATGATTAAAAAAAGAGAAAATAATAGTCAAATAAATTCATATCTAAATAATCATTTATTTTAGCCCAGTTACTCTAATTCCTGGCCGAGCAGGTGAGAAAGAGGAGAGAAAAGGAGGGCGGGTCTCCCATTTTCTCATCAATAACAAACACTGCATTGATGTTTTAATGACCTTTGACCTGATACTACAGATGGAAGCACATTAACATGAGATCAGACGACGGGAGGAGGGCCTCTGAAGTGTGCAAAGCTATGAACTTGACCTCCTGCAGAGTGCAAGCAGCTTAACTGTGACCTAATAACCGAGTAACACTGCTAACAAACATATTACAGCACATGTTTTCACACCATATATAGAAACCGTCCTTACTCATGTAAATGTAATGCTGTACATTACCTTACATCTCTTTTTCCTCCACTCTATTTTGAAGTAGTTTAAGTAGCAGGTACAGATAATCATTCTCAGTACAAACATAAACACCGCAGCCTATACTTTAACATGAGACTGAAGCCTATACGTCAGCCTAAACATATACTATCCCTGTGTGTATTAGCAGCACCACGCCATGTTTACGGTGAATCTGTCTGTGTCCTAGAGGCTCCAGATAAAACTGCTTCTGATGTCAGGAGCTTCTGGTGAGTTGACATTTCTAATGTCACAATTTGGTAAGATTATTGGATTTCAAAAGGGGTCAGAAATAAGAAGTTCAGCTTCTCACACTGAACGCAACACTGGAATTTTGTGTACATGAAAACATCCAGGAAAACTTATTATGAAATGTCGGGGTTTTTTTGGCTTTTCGGTTGGTGACGTCTATCAATCCAGTAGTTTGGTCCAGATTAGATTGTCATATTATTCACTTTTTTTAAATTAATTAATTAATTTTATTTTTTATCTATTACTATTACTACTAATACTAGTATTAATATTATTATTGAACCTAATTAATTATTTATGTATTTCCGTTAATTTTAAATCTTTAATGTCTAATCTCTTTTTAATCTTTTGCTACATAGATTTATTTCATTTTATTTTGTATAGTTGTTTAAACCCTTGAGTTTTCACTTAGTAGCACTCATAAGCCAAAATGTTGTCTTTTCCAACACTTTGGTTATCACGGAAGTGGACTGTTAGTCTTGTTTTAACTTATCAGTCTGATAGGGAGACATGTCATAACACAACTGCTGATGATGTATCTGTACAAACTGCTTTTTAAACACAAATGTTCCTTCCTTATAACAGCTGAAACCTGCTCTGAATTACAAACAGATGTCCTCAAAAGTGATAAATGACATCTCCCACGAAGCTTTGGGCCATATATTCAGCTGTTTGTAGAGAGAATTTATTTAATAAGTTAATAAGTTAAGTTAATTATTACACTATTAATTACACTATCAAGCCAGTTATAATATGCTCTGGTTTAGTGGCTTGTACATCTTTTTCCTCTGTGGATGTTTTCCCATAACATATTCAGAAATCTCTGTAGAAAGCTGTTGTTTCTGCACCCAGGATGCTTTCTGCTTTCTGACCCTGAGTGCAAACTGAATTAGACAAAAGGCTTTCATGTTCTCAGCTGTTTCTCTGCATGAAACTCAACTGCAAAATGACTTGACACCAGAGGAGCTTCCTCTGTGAGCTTAAAGACTAAAGATAATCAAGGATGTTGAATCGGTCAATATGAGGATGCCTGTCTGGGCTTTGTTTAGTGAAGACGTAGTTTGGCGTCAGCCCTGTAAAATACCTTTTTTTAAAAAAATCAAATAATGAACTTGGACTTATAAAATTGTGTTGATTGCTCTGTTTTAACTTCTATTTTCTCTTAACCTTGTTTTACTGTGTAAAAATACTGTTAGTGCATGCCCTATTAATATCGATCATACATTTCATAAACACCGAATTTTGATCTCATATTATGAATTAATCAGTAAGAGTCAGTTAATGACAAGTTGTGAAAAAAATAATTGCACTATGTTGGCAGTATTTCCATCTTTTCTAGGTCTTTAATGTTTAATGTCTGGGTTGATGCATGTTAAGTAGTGCTGCAACTAATGATAATGTTCATATTCAATGAATCTTTTGATTATATTCATTAGTCTTTTGGTCTATAAAACGTCAGAAAATGGTGAAAAGTTGATCAGTGGTACCCAAAGCCCAAAAGTGATGTCTGGAAATGTCGTGTTTCATCCACAACCCAAAAATATTCAGTTTAATGTCATGGCAGGGGAAAGAAAACAGAAAATATTTCACATCTAAGAATCAAAGAATTTTGCCTTTTTCTTTAAAAATATACTCAAAGCAGTTCTATCAAATTAGCTGGCAATTATTTTAATAGTTGACTACTAATCAATTAATTGTTGCATTAATGTTAACAAGATGGTACAAGCACATAATTAAGTCATTAGCAATTAATCTGAGGATTATTTTTACCATTAATTGTTTGTCTTTTTAAACATGAGAGCTAAAAATGATGCCTTTAAGTTGCTGTTCTTTTATTTTACTGTTGTTTTTTTGTTTTCTGTTAAATATTATATCTAATTATGCTTATACTGTATTGTTTTTGTTGAGGAATACTACCTTAAAAACAAGATCTCAAGAGATTATTCCTAATCAGTAATTCATTTATTTATTACAGACGCAAGAGCAATGAAATTACTGGCATTTTTGCAACTGCTTGTCAAAATAGTCGACTTATTTCCGCTCTAGACACTGTTATTATTGTTTGGTATTAAATTGCCCTTGGCCTGGAGCGCATTTGGAGCAGCAGCACACTTCAGTTATTTCGTCAGTGCTGGTAATCCACCTCGCAGCACAATAACACCACCGCCAACTATGACACTGGCTACAACCGAGGGAATAAAGTAGCCCTCAAGTCTAAACTGGAGGAGCTTCAGTGTTTGCTCTCGTAAGAAGAAACGGCTCCCTTTATCTCTGCGCTGATTAGCGGGGAGGGTTTGTTGTGGAGTGCGAGGGGTCCACAGCAAATGTGTGCCAATTCATTTCCTCGAGGTCTGCTGCGAGAAAACCTCCCTCCTCTGGTACGGCCCACACGTGGGGAGATTACATCTTTTATTTATCACTTCTTGGCTTTATTTTTCCAGCAAATTCCAGGCTGGGGTGCAATCAGCCAAGGAAGAAACCCTCCCTGTGTATGTGTGTGAATGTTATTCCTCTTTGTAAGCATGCTGAACGAGCGCCCCCCCCCACACACACACACACACACTCTGGAATAACAACCCAGATTCAGTTTCTTCCCCACAGAAACATTTCCCAATATGTGGGAATATATAGGCCTCTTATTTTGGCAGGACAGAGGCTGGTGTGTGTGTTGTGTGAATGTGTATTCTCAGGATACTCAACTTGTTTTGCTTGGGGGCCACTTTTGTAAAATGACAGGAGGCCAGGGGGCACTCGCAACAGCCCCATACATGTTTCTAGGATTTTAGGACATTTCTTGGATTTTTTTAAGATTTTAGGTTGTTACTACTGTTCTTGGAAATTTCTAGGATTTTAGACTGTTTCTAAGATCTTAAAACGTTTCTAAGATTTAAAGACATTTCTAGGATTTCAGAACGTTTCTGGGATTTAGGACACATCTTGGATATCAGGACATTTCTAGGATTTTAGGATATTTCTGGGAATTTAAGATGTTGCTAAGATTTTAGGACATTTCTCAGATTTTAAGATGTTTCTTAGACATAAAGACATTTTAGGGTTTTTGGATGCTTCTAGGACTTTAGGACATATCTAGGATGCCAGGACATTTCAAGGAATTTAAGAAAATTTCTAGGAATCAGGAATGTTTCTAGTACCATGGCCTCACCTCAAAAGTACAAAAACAATTCCCTGAAACTTAATTAACTGAATTTAAAAATGGTTGGGGGGGGCACCCAACCGGGCACCAGATTTGGCCAGTGGGCCGTGAGTTGAGAATCACTGGTGTATTCCCTGTGGCCCTTCACAAAGCCCACATGCATTTAAAAGCGGGGAGACAAGTGACGTGCCTTGCAGCAACTCAAGTGTTCAGATTGCATTACAATTCAAATTAACCATGCAGAGTAATGGGATTACAGCCCTTGGCGCTCCCTGAGAAGGTGTCCTGAATCTGCTGAACTCACAGGTGATAGACACAATCAAAGGTTGACCACGCAATGACCAAGGCTGCAAACCAAAAACTATCCCTTCAACTTCAACACCACGCTGGCTGCAGCCAAAGTGCTCGATTACAAACACACACAAAGACGCAAACCCAAACCAATTGGCTGCAAACTGGTGTGAATCATCGCCCATTTAAAAGAATCGTTGTGCTCAATACGCTTCCTCCTTTCCAAATCTCTTCTACTTAACAAGGGAGTGAAAAGATGCTTTTGTTTGCCTTCCCTTTTGGAGGCGACAGGAAGCTTGAAAGACACAAATGAACATGAAAATAGGAACAAAGTGCCAAACTCACAATAGGGATGCTGGGCATTTGATATGTGTGCTGCTGGGTAATTAAAATCTCAAAGAGGGCCGAGAAAGCACGTAAAAATAGTACGAAAAATATGACATAAAATCAAATGTTACTGAGTGATTGATTTGTATTGCTGGTGGGGTAAACTTGTCATGCACAAGCAGCTGTCAGCTCAGCTCACAGGTGTCTGTTCTTGTTTCACTTGGAGAGAAAATCTCCTTTCAGTGGGTTTTAAACAAGCTCACACACGGTAGCTGGTCTCATTTTAGCCATTTGGAAATAGAGCACATTCACTTCTGTAATGGTTATTCTGCTCAAACATTTCAGTAATAACAGGCAATCTAAATATATAACAATGATTACGTGAGACTGCATAATTGACTGCTTTCCAACTCAGTACTTCAACTTTATTAACCAATTTGTGCACAACGCGTATCCTGACAGCGAGACAACAGCATCTGTACTGTGGCACACACAAAACAACTCATTCAAATGTAATGTGTGTCAGTTGACACCCAACCCATCCCTGTGTACTTCCCTTATTACTCAATACTTTTATGTAAGCATTTAAAGAATTATTTTAAAAGGTCATACTGTGTCAAAGTCTTTATGTGCTAGATCTGGCAAGAAATTGTGATTTTAATACATAAAAATGAGCTTTAATGCCTGATCCAATTTTTCTCTTTTCTTTCAAAACATGGGGAAATGGCTATGAGCATCTTCAGAAGAAATTACCCAAAAATTGCAAGCAAAAAAAGGTAAGTGGTACAAGAATATTACTGAAAAATCATTAGCAAGCAGTAAATATGGTTTTTTATACTTACTCAGTTAAAGTTTCTCAATGATTCTCATGTAAGAAATGTGGGAATTCCTCTTTTGTTGAAGCCACAGTCTGATTTTCAACACAACTAAATGACTTATAAGGCGATGTACCCTGCATTTCACATTCAAACTACTTTGAATACTTCCACGTAATCATTTAAGTAATTATCTTAAAAGGTCATGCTGTGTCATCTCTGCTAATGTGAGGAATTTTTGCCAGAAACTGTGACTTGGAGAATAAAAAATGAGCTGAAATGCCCCCTTGTGCTTCATGGAAGTCACATAAGCTCAAACAATGTGATATATTGTTCAATTTAAGGACATATGAAGTACTTTGAGGTGACTTCTGATGCCTCCCTGTCTTGTGAAAATCTTACTTTTATGTCACAAATTGATGTGGTTGAATTTCAAATTAGCCTATTTTTTTTTAAAGCACAATATGGTGGTTTATCATTTCTGCTAAAGTTTTTCAATGACTTGTGGTAAAAATGCAGGGATTCCTCTTTTGTTAAAGCCACAGCTTGATTTTCACCACAATTAGAGGTTTTTCTATGGCTTTGTACCATGCATTTCACATTCAAACTGCCCCAAGCAAAACAGGATTTAAATGCCCCAGTCACACATTCCCATTCATGCACACAGCAGATTTAAAGCCCCATTGTAGGCGCTCCTCTGCCGCATGACCGCTTCACCCTTTGTTTTCAAACCCGGTCACTTTATCTGCCTATTTTTACCCGATATTCACATAAAATCGTCGATACGAGTCTTATAGGGTGATTAACTGTCAGATAGGGTTATATTCGTACTGCCCGGTCCCGTCACATCACTCACCGACTTGCAGTACGTTGTCCACGCAGCCGCTCTCCAGCAGAGCGATGCCCCGTCGGAACGGCAGCCGCGTTTCGTTGCTACTCTCCCCGCTACTCCCGAGCTCCTCCCCGCCGGTGTTGAACGACGAGTACATGCAGATCTCCCGCTCGCTCCTCGGGAAAGACCAGTAAACGATCCGTCTCTGAACGGGCTCCGGGATCCGCTCGAAACGCTCCTCGACCCTCTGAAACGGCCACTTCTCCGCGACTTTCCTCGCCGCGATGTCCAGCAGGGTCTCCGGGTTCTGGGTTTTGCTCGACTCGCCCTGGGTGGCTCCGGAGCCGCCGCACGGAGCCCCCGCGGCCCGCTGGCCTTGCCGACATGTCGCGCTGTATCCCGGTCGACAGCAGAGCCGCTTGGCCGGGGGCTGCTGTACGCGCTCCGCCATGATAGCTCCGCTTTAACGGCGACGGAGGAAGTCAACGCACCATATGAACGGGACGGGGACGGGAAGAGGTTACACACGGCTCGGTTGTTGGCCGTGTATGGCCAAATCATCCTTTTATGGAAACATGGGGGCAGGGCCTCTCCGAGCTTGTCAAACCCCTTTGTTGACAAATTAAGAGGAGGCGGGGTCTGCCCGGTTAGCTCCGTGCTAAAAAAGGACCGGATGGCGGAATTCCCGCACGGCCGTTAATCCTTTGTGAGGTTTGGGATCAGAAAAGCGACAAAACCGGAGTAAAAACGACCTTCTGAGCAGCTTCCAGGCGCTGGGTTTTATCAGCAGATAGTGCCGACTGAGCGGCGAGGCGAGCTGCTTTGTGTGGGGGTAGTGAGCTAGAAAAGCCGGACTGAACGGTGCCTGTGGGGCGGTGATCGGGCCTGTCAACACCGGAGCCTCGTGGTTTTGGGGGAGGGGGCAGTGAACGCAACACCGCCCCCCGTGTGACGTTTAAAGGTCCACAGGAATGTGGAGCAGTTTAAAGAAAACACAACTCATTATTGGAAATACAGTAGCAGAAGATGAAAGAAGTAGACTACTTACTCTTATTTAACCACACAATGTTTTTTTAAATGTGAATTAGTATTTTTACTATATTATGTATACTATTATTGCTATTACTATTATTATTATCAATGTTATTTTACCATTTTATTCTTGTTTCCTTTTATTCGGTTTCCCATTGCACACAAACACACTTACACATAATTATGAATGCCAGATTTTACAAAATTTCCCAAATATAATTGATTTGAAATATATTATTATTAGAATAACTGGGCTATTATTTGACCTTTTTTAATTTATTTTTGTTGTTGTTTGTTATGTTGTACACATGTGTAACATGTTAAATTCGGTGTGTTTGTTTTCTTATGTGCTTTGATTATTCCCCTAGTTTATACCATGTCTGTACCTGTTATACACTCCTTTGTTACACTCTCTTTTGTCTTTTTGTACCAATCAGTAAGTATCATCAAGTAGTTCCTGTACTGCAACACCTCGAGGGATGGAATAAAAATAAGTATAAAAATAAGTATTTTTTCTGCATTTTTTAAAACTTTTTTTAACTTATCTTTTTTTTTACAAGTGTAATTTTATTCTTAGTTTTAAAGTATTTTCATTTCATTTCATATTTTGTACTGAAATTTTATTTCATTTCAGTTATGACATCATTTTTCTAACAGGCCTGAACTTGAGAAGATAATGTAAAGATGTACGTACTATGGTATGTACAAAACCAAAAGGTAGAAGAAAATGAAAATACTCCAGTATAGTACAAGATCTTGTGTAAGTGTAATTAGTTCAGTCACTGATGATACAGTACACAGTGTGTAAAAAGGGGTTTGTAATTGTAACTATGATTCTGATTCCTTCTCCATGAGCGATCTCACCCCAGGCGAACTGGACAGAGTTCACTTGAGATAATGGTCATGTTGTTGTTGCCCATTTGCCCTTTGGGGAAAACGGCTGGATTTCTGTTTAATCAGCTGGTTAATTGCATTCACCTGGAGTCCCAGGTGTAAACCAGTCCCTGAGGAGTCAGCTACAATTGAAACAATGGGTTCAGTATGAAAACACTTTGCACCGTTTTTGTAGTTAAACTGTTGTGTGCAACACAAAGCAGTAATTCTTTGCTCTCTGGCAGGAAATGAACACTATTTGATGATGACCACATGTTGAGCATAGGGCTGTGCAATATGATAACCTTTATCGTCTGACCATAAAAAAATGTCTATTGTTTCATACTATGCTATATCTTTTATTTCGTATACATCATCAGATAACAATTTGCGTCCATTTGCATCGCTGAGGGGGTGAACAATGCACGGCACCAAAACAAACAAACGCGGAGAGGCTTGAAAGACACTGGCACCAACCAGCTTCCTCATAACGAGGAGGAGCTCGTACCCAAAAGAGGGACTAACCTAACCTATGTATTTTCTCCATATGCCAAATATGGTAAAAACATGATGTTATCCGGTCAAAAATAGGAAGAAATTACAAATTCTAAAGCCAAAGCACAGAATGACACCCAGAAAAAATACTATGCATGTTTTTAAGCTTTGATGGCTGTGGGATCAAAAATTGACTTAGAGAAACTCCGAGATTAAACAAAAATACACAGTCTTGCCAAAATTCATGCCATATGCATGAACGCAACCAAAACAATAAAAAACGAAGAAGGAAAAGCACGTAAGATGATCTTAGAAGATGAAGATCTTAAAAGCTCTTAACTTTGTGGACTCTGCAGAAACTCAAACTATTCACTATTACACACTTTTATTCACTATTACACACTTTTATTGTTACTAGTCTAAGTTTGAGGTCACAAAGCCCTGGTTTTTCTGACTAATAATAAAATACAGAGAATAACCGGAGTGCATCTTTCTCATTTCAACCTTACAGTTTGCTGCACAGCAGCTTTGTGACTGTCCCAGTCAGGCTCTGGGGCAGATTAAACAAAATTCCCCAACGTTGCCTAAATTTATGCATGCATTAACGCAGCCAAAACAATCAAAAAATAAAGAATGAAAAGCACGTAAAATGGCCAAACAGTCCCTGAGGGTTAAACTACGTCTGTTGCGCTGTGCCTCTAATAATGATGCGGATGGTTTCAGCTTGGAGTTGTAAGAAAGTCTGGTGTGTCTCACACAGATGCTGAACTATAAATATATGTTACATAAAACAGGAATATTTGAGCAAAGAAAAATTAGGCCTACAAATCATCCTCCCTCACATTCATGCATCCACTGAGTCAAATCAAACCAGATCCACTGTCCAAAGTGCACTCCAGTTTTAACCATATACGTCACATTTTTCAATTTAGCTTCCCCTCAGGCTATGAAACACCGGCGAGACCAGATTAGCTCCTCTTTTCTTAAAGCTCCTCTAATCAATATTTCTCATATTAACACTGAATCAAAGGAAGAACCCGCAGAGAATCGTCACCCAGCTTTTCAGCCACTTTAGCCTCATTTACTGAATGATTCAGTCTCACTGCCCTCATCAACCTGGTTTCCAGCAGCAGGCCCACAGTACACCACCTGCTCAGCCCCAGACAGGACACAGACACAGTCGGAGCGGCCTGTGAAAGGAGTCAATCATCTTCAAAGCCAGATATTTTTCTCATAAGTTAGTGGAGATCGAACCAGAGATAAAAGGACAGTAAATTTTGACCTTGCATTCGTTAGGTGGCATAAACATGACTCTGAATGCTAATGTAGGTGTGCACAAAGTATTCAGATGCTTTACTTAAAGAGCATTAACGCTGGTGGTTTTGAAGACATTCACAATCTCTTCCAAACAAGTAGTTTTTTGACTAAACCGAGTGGACAACCCCTTCTTACCACCATGTTTGCAGTACTCCATGTGAAGTGTTTTTTTCTCTGCAATCTCTTTCTAACCATAACCAAGTACTTTTGATGCCTAAACCAAACCAACGACGCCTTCTTACTTCTGTGTTTGTGCCACTCAAAGTCAGCGTTTATTTTTTCCCGTAGACAATCTCCTTCTCACCATACCCAAGTAGTTCGTTGCCTTAAGGTGGGGCTAGGCATTATGGCCTTAAAACAATATTGCAATATTTTAAGGCAATATTGCAATACACAATATATATCTCACTGTTTTTTAAAAAAAAATGTCCTTTAAACTAATGTTAATTATTAAAATACAAAATTATTGAATGAACTGCAGTTACACAAAAATTAAATGAAGTAGCTAATGTCATATAATAAAGTTGAATACGCTACTGTTATAATAACATTTAATAAAATACAGTTACAAGGAAGTTAAATAAAGTGCTTTTATAATGAAAATTTAAAAGTATTAAAAACTATGGTTGAAATTACATAAGTCAAAGCAGGAAACCTGACTCATTTCGGGCCATAAGTGTCAATGTTTTTTCTGTGGACTTGAAGCTTTCAGTTAACAGTTGGATGTAAGCATTAACAGACAGTTTAACAGATACCGCGACACGTCTAACCAAGAGGATGCATTCAATGAGCAGGCAACAAACTAACAGCTCTCCAGTTCATATATTACTAATATTTGCAAGTCACTCCTGTGCTCTGTGGTTGCAAAATGTGACTAAATAGTTGCAATCAGAGCTCTACAGATACAAACACAAGCCTCGCCTGCTCACACTACCGCCACTACCACTCATAAAGTTAGACTGTTTTCCGCAGCGCCGTTAAACCTGATGATTAATTCAATGTTAGCTGAAAACAAACTAACAGCTCTTCAGTTCATATATTAACAGTATTAACAAATGTGACTAAATAGTCACGGTCTGGAGCTCTGCGAAAGCCCTGCTCTGTGTGTGTGTCTGTGGGAGAGAAAGAGCCCTAGAAAGAAAGCAAGAGAACCGAAATTGCAGTGGCTTTTAGAAACAATGTTACAATTTATACTCGATGTTCGCAATATAGTCATTTTTGTATCACAGGTGGAACAAGCCACGAACCTTGAGTGTATTCGATATATATATTTTTACCTTTCATACTAGAAGTACATTTTGCCAATACATGTACAGTTAAGCGAGGTTTGGAATGCAGGACTTTTACTTATAGTGTCAGTATTTTCACAATGTAGTACTGCTCTTTAAAGAGATCTGAATACTTCTTCCACCACTGCCACCCTCACATTTATACTTTGTTTATCTCAAACAGTAGTACTTTGAGTATGTGTTGTCCCAGCAGTCCCAGCCAAAGATGTTACAGTAGATATCTCCTTTTGATCAGCACCGGGGGAACATTACAGTCCTGATTTTAAACAGTTTTATTCATGCGTAAACAGTCGGTTTGTCACTGTAATGAGTTTATCTGTCATGCTTTTTTTCCCAGTTACAGTACCACCTGCTGCTCCGGCAGGACAGAGCTATCAGCAGCCTCATTTCAGCACACTCGCTCCATGCTGTGTAAATGATTTAGGCCCCCTGGATGAAAATCTTTACTATTGTCTCATTTTACCCCGCAGACAGCGCAGTCGAAGCGCAGTAATGACTGAGCCTATTCACTCAGCATGGTGGTAACAGTAGGTGGGCAAAGAGAGGAAGACAGCAACACAGACACACATGACACACTGCCTTCAATAAGACAGTCACCTTCCAACAACTGACTTTAGATTAATCTTTTAGACATTCCTCCTTCATTGTATTACATTTAAATTTCAGACGCTCATTATGTTAATAACGTTCTTATCTTTTTTTCTGCTGAGAGTGCATACATCTCATCATGACACCTTATTTATTAGGCCATGCAGCTGCTTTCTTTTCATTGTTTTAGCCATGCTAGGGGCATGTCCTTCAGTTAGTCGGTCCACCACTTTAGTCCATACTGAAATATTTCAACAACTATTCGATAGACAGCGATAAAATTTTGTCCAGACATTCAAGATCCCAAGAGGATGAATCCTAATGACTTTAAAAATCCTCAGACTTTTCTTCTAGCGCCACTATGAGGTTAACATTTGTGGTTTGAATTGTCTGGTTATACTCTGACTTTTTTATCTAGTGCCATCATCAGGTAAAAATCTGTCCAATACTTTGGTTTGCGACCAAATATCTGCAAAAATACTCTCTATAACCATTATTGGTGATATGTACTAATAGCCTACTATTTTGAATTATAAGTGAGATAAAAATTAGGGTTTCACTTTCCTTAATTTTTATTAAGGAAAGTGAAAAATATTATTAGAAAAATAAAACATAAAAACTTTGCTAATGTCAAACAATAACAAACAGAAACATATTGCATATGTTATCACTGCATAGCCAAACAGTTGATCGATTAAGTTTCACATTTTCAAATTTAATTCTTAATGACCAATTTATCTATCGTCTGTTAATGTTTTATCATTCCTAATGAGAATATGAGGCTGTTCTCCTTCAAAATACAACAAAATACAGCATTTTTACGAGCAGAAATTACATCTGTTATTTATGTTCTTGTATTAGGTGGTGATCTGTGGCAGTAGTGATTATTACAGGAGCAACGGAGAAAGTCAGGGCATGTAGTATGAAGAGCGAGAAAGTCTGGTTGTGGTGAGTGGAAGGGAGGAGAGTTGAATGGGTCAAACAAACACAGGACTTTCATCCATGAGACTGCTTTTCATGTCTTGTGTGAAACCAAAAGTCACTATAAAGCAGTTTTTATGTTGACATATGTCAAGTAAGATATTAGGTTTTTTCTAAAAATTGCCAAGGAGGGTTTTTTGGGGGGAAACTGTGACCATTTTACAACGTTACCCATAATGTGTGTTTAAAACTGCAACGACTGTATGAGTGATTCTGTTATTAATCAATGTGCAATATGTTTATTTTTACCTCTTTTTATTTGTGCTTGTTTTTAGTTTTATGACTATTTCTATCATCCTATAAATTGTTCAGTGTAACACTGAAAGCAATATAGAACCAAAGACGAATTCCATGTCATTTTAAAGCAAAATACTTTGAAATTATGGTGATATTAAGAGTGGAGGTACATAAAGAAGTGTGAAACACAGATCTGTGTGACATCAGTGGAGGGCAGAAACAGGAAGGGAGACACAGGCTGAAGAAAAAATATGAGAAGATACAATATGTTTTAAACATTAAGTGTATGCAGCGCTGCAGATGAGTTGTGGGTACCGTGACAGACACACACTCACAAACACAAACACACTCACACATACACATACACACACACACACATACATACATACAGAGACGGTCTTATAATCCCTACAGGCCTCGGGGCCACGCTCTCAGGCCCTCAACTGGGTGACAACAAACCTGCCTCTCTGATTTATGGAAATGCAGATGGAGTTTTTATTATGCCTCCTACTGCCTCACACACACACTCACACAATCAAACACACGTGCGCACACACACACACACACACACACACGTGCAACCACACATCCTTCTCAGCTCAGCTAAAGGGAGGACAAAGGAGGTCAAATACTGTAAGAAATGTGTCATATCTGCAATGAAAATGGTGATTAGACTATGGGAACTGTGTGTGTGTGTGTGTTGGGTCTGTGCATAAAGACATCTTGATATTTAATTGCCGTAATTAACATGTTAAGGACACAATAAATTATACAGTATTTAAAGCAGCAAATAATTCATGCTCAGGTCAGTGTGTTGGCTGCATGTAAATCTTTGTGTGTGTGTCTGTATTCGTGGATTTTATGCAGTGGGTACAAGAAGTATTTAGATAATTCAGTTATTTAAAAGTAGAGAAGTGTTATCGGCAAAATGTGCTTAAGAATCAAAGGTAAAAGTACAAGACCAACAAAGAAAATCAAATTTATAGCTGAGCTCAGTAGTGCTGTTTTCTGTGGAAAGATCAGATGTGTGAGACGTCCAAATTAGATCACATGTGCATGTATCTGAATATTCATAACCCCCAAATCATGTGTGTCAAAGAAGAAGAAGGAGCATGGTAGGGGGAAGGTAAAGGTGCAAAAAAAACCTGTTTGGATTTAATTATCAGGGAATGTAATCCTCATTATGAAAGAGACTCCCTGTCAGTCTTTACAGAGGAACAAAGGGAGAAAGTGAGGAAACAGAAAGAAGGAAAAAATAAAAACGGAGCACTATAACAGGATGAGCAGGGCATGTCCACAAACTTGTGAGATAAAAACACATCATTCATCCTCTGTTCCCGTGGTGACGCCTCTTCCAGCTACTCAACACTTAAATAGAAGAGCTCTCACCTCAATCGTCTTTTTCTCATTCTCCCCTCCTCCTTCTTTAATGCTCTTTACCATCCATTCTTTCTTCATTTTTCACTTCAATATCTTTTCTCTTTCTCCCCCCCATCCTCTCTGGAGTGCTCTTTATCCCCCCCAGTCCTGAGTATCCTCCCACACCCTCCCTCCCTTCTCTCTCATCTCATCCCCACGTCCCCGCCCCTCAGCGTTCAGTGATTAATGCGAGTTTTAATTGTCATGCTCACTTTTATGCTCATTAAAGTGTATTATGCAGCAGTTAGGGTATTAAAGTTCAGCGAGAAATTTCATGCATACTGATGAGAATGCAAATGAGCCCAGCGTGAAAGGATACTATGGTTTGTGTTGTGCATGTGTGTGTGTGTGAGTGTGTGTGATTATCCCCAGGAGTGAGGCAAAGTGTCATTATCACCCGCACTAGCCATCTTAGCTGAGCAGAGAGAGTCCATCCATAGAAACCATACTAACGGGAGTCTGAAAGCACTTCTGAATACCTGAATAGTTTTTAGCACAGGATGCTGTATGTTATCAAAAAAATGCTTTACAATGAACTTATGTGCATAAAAAATGCACATGTTGAAATTTAAAGTTTAGTATTGATATCTGCTATCTGAATCATCATACTGAAGACGCTTCATTTACAGAGCACGTCTGTCAACAAAAGAACATGTTAACCCTTTGTCAGTTACAAAATGCACTTTTCAAAGTCTAGCAGGAAAAAATATAATACATTAATATTTTCCTCTACTTTCATTGAGGTAATTTTTGCACTCTCTATACTGCCAGGATAGCCTACTACATCCGGTTGCACTTAACAGCAGCAAGCCAACTTGCTTTTCTGCTTATTCTGACCCACAATCCTTTGCACAGTTGAAGATACTTCACACTGCCTGAACTGCACACAGATGACAGCTCGTTGACAGCTGACAGAAGTCGCAATGACTTTAATAAATCAGCATAAGAACCAAGCACAAACAATCTACAACGTATGAAGCTATGACTTTAAAGTTTTAACTTTTCTGGCGAGCTCCGCAAATGATTGTATTGTATCTCTGAGGTGATGTTTCGCAATAAAGTTAAGAATTGTACTGAAACTTTCAAGCTATGGATTGCCATAGATATATGAGCAAAGGGGTCAGAGTTCAAGAGATTATGCTATGCTACAAATATACAAAATGACAGACATTCATACGGATATAAAAGCACATTGCATACATGCACGTACTACACCACTAACACCCAAAATATTGGGTTTAAATGTGGTCCAGTTTTCTACCAGAAAGATTTATTGTAGCAATCATGTCGTTAACATTAATAAACATCAAGATTCGAGTGATTGCTTTCATTTCGAGAAAATGTGAGCGTTGAGTTTGTGCGATTTCACCAAATGTCAATCAACACAAGCTCTTCTTCTAATATTTAATGTGACTTTTGATTGTCCCACGATGCAGCACACAGTCTTAGAAATTCAATATAACCATAATCCTTAATAATTTATGCCATAATGCTAATATAACACTATTAATATAATAATAATGTAAGCTATGTAGCAGACATGATTTTTGAAATGAGCTGTCCATATGAATAATTTATTGCATGGAGCGGGTTAATAAATGTTTTAATCATCTGAACGCTTTCAAAATCTGTTAGTGTAACAAATGAACACATTCACTCACATCAGACACGCTCACTACTCTGACTTACTACAAGGATTTGGTTCATATTGTTTAGTTCATATTGAGCTCAGTTACAAACACAGTTTATAGTTTTTAAAACTAATTTAAGACTTCAGTTTTAATTCTGATTATCTGATACAGGTCTGACTATCTGGCGGGAGTGTTTTGTCAAAGGGTATGTAGTACAATCGTCACAAAGATACTATATAGACGCACCAACTGGATTTCCAATTTTTTTTAAATGCTTGACCTGCCAATTTTGATTTTCTTTATTTTTTAAGCACTATAATTGAAAGCATACGCAAACATATTTGGAAGTTGTCTAATAGCCACATGAAATAGTGACTTGAAATAGTAAAAAATGTATACACGATATCAAAGATGAAAGTCTAATTAAGCGTCCACAAAAATCTGAGTGAAAAATGTATAACTTTAAAAAACCTGGTTCAAAAACAACTCATTCAGTGGCTCAGACCACTTCTCACGATGGTAATGGCGTGGTCAGACCGTGCTTGATGACAGCCCCCTTCAGCTCAAGTAATGTTACGCAGGTGAATTTTACCTCCCAATTGGCCAATTGATTAATCGAAAAATAGTTTTGGTGCTACTTAAACTCAATTTACAAAATAATCCCTTTAGTAAGTGTGTGACATGTTTCTTAAAGATTTATCTCAGAGATTTATCTTTGATCGTTTCCTCATTCTTTATTTAAATAGTAGGTTAAACAGGGACGGAGGACGCAACGGAGGAAGACAGGGGAAAGAAAAAAATACTGACCCAGAACCTCTGGGCATGTCATGCAGCAATTTAAATTAATTTGAGACTCCAATACGTCTCTGAGCCCATCATTTAACCCTCATCATCACTTATGTTCCTTTCAATTACATGAAGGAGTTTTGATATTAAACTGCAACCTCTCCTCCTAAAAGTTAATCAGAAAGTTTCAGTAAGAGTTTCTCTGATAAGTTTCACAAAATCATCTCAATGTGAAGAAAGAAAGCCCCCCGAAGATGTCGTCACCCGGCTCCTCGGAGGGCCTGCGCTCGCCAAAGATAAAGATAGCGTGGGCGTCCCATCTGATCTGATCCAGTGGGTTTGCAGTGGTGAAATTGATCCCTGTGGTGGATGCACTGACAGGCCTGAGGAGCCAGTGTTCAAATGAATTTGGAAGAGGAGAAGAAGACAGCGAGGGCTTTCTGTTTGTTCTGCTTCTAAATAATACAGCACAATGACAGCCAGCAAACAAAAGCGTTTGTGTAGCGTAGAGCGATACCGCGGATAGGAGAGAACACAGAGGAATGCTTAAATTACAGATGAGAATGGAAACAGCTTTTCTCTTTTCATGTTTTGTTGTGTGTTAAACATTGATGGAAACCAAACCAGTGGGGACGGAGACAGTCAGTGCGTTTACGCGATGTTAGAAAAAGTGGAATATTGCGTTGGTCCGACTAATACTGGACTTTTAAAATACCTGTAAACATGATAGTCTTCAGTCTTTACGACTGAAATCGTAATCGTAATCCTAATTCGAATTTCTCATATTCAGACAAACACACCTTGATAATTCAATTCGGAGCTGAGCTACTCTTTCACGTATACGCTTCAGTCTAACCTTGGCTGGCCTTGGCGTTTTGTAGGCACTCCTAGTCGCCACACTGGGACTGTTCGTTATTTATGAAGGGGGAAGGGGTGCAAAACGGGTCAGGCATTTAAAAAAATTAAACACTGGGGAGGGACTTGTGTTTTTGTATTTTGGCTGAGGTGAGGGACACACAGCTTTAAATGGTAATATTTTGTATTTCATTTGAAGAAAAAAGTCACACCAGAGCCACCCACCTCCCGTTATAAATACAGAGCAGCCCCACAACACTGGCACAGAAGCTACGCAATGTACTGCTACTACAAAACATATTTAGCCACCTAAAAAACTCAATATCAGCGTAACTGTGCAGTATATTTGAAAGTTTTCTCTTCTTTACCCTCCACAATAGCTGCTAGAGGCAACGACAGGGCAGCAGCTCCACTGTTTGGTTAAGTTAAATGAGTCAGTGCGTTTACAGTTTTTTCTCTTCATTAAGCTCCTCAATTGGACTGCTGTCCTTGTCCCAGTATACAAGCACCGGGGAACGCCTGACCCATGTTGCAGCATCCCGTCCCCCTTTAAAAATAACGAACAGTTCCAGCGCAGAACAGCTGAGCTCTGACTGAGGCGTATAAGAATAGCTCTACTTCAAATCGAATTATCTTGGCGTGTTTGTCCAACTTTGAGAAATTCAATTTAGTTAGATTTCAGTAAGACTTGTATGTTTACATGTACTTTAAAAGTCCAGTTTTAGACAGACTAACACAATAATACAAGTTTTTCTAACATCAGGTAAACATACTGAGTGTTTTCCTCAAAGCAGTCTGGCGTTTTTTTAAAAGGACAACTTCAAAACCCCGTTGGTAGGGCCTGTCTTCCTGCAAGGTAAGGCGGTGAAAATATTCTAAATATAGCGTACACTTAAAACTCATCCATGAAGGCAAAGTTTGCTCATTGCTGTACTTGAAGCTGTGGTTTTCTAAGTTATTGTAAACAGACATTGTGATTCATTTAGTAACTAGCTGAAAGGGGGCATATCTCCACTGAATATGACGGAGTTGAACATACTTCCGTTAATAAATTGATTCTCCCCCGGTGCTTGTATACTGGGACAAGGACAGTAGTCCAATTAAATGGACTATTTGAGCTATAACCGTAGCTCCCCTTAACTGTGCATGTAAACGAACAGAGTGCTCAACCGTCCACAAAAGCCAGTAGAAGAAGTGGAAGCCTGCGAGCAGTAAACTGGAGCACTGGGTTCCACTCCCACATGGACACAACTCACTTCTTTTTAAATATTTGCCAGCATAAAATATCCTCTAACTTTTTTTTTTTCCAACACTTAATTGCATCGCTTCAGGGTGAAAAAAACAAATGGCAGCAATGTGATTGTATCCAAATTCCCTGAATGTGATTAAACATAAATGTGTAAAGTGTCGGCGGGGAGATTTAGCCCTGAATAATTGACAATACTGTATTATACTGCTGTAGGAATTATTCTGCCTTAAAATGCTCATTTCAGTGGGCATGTGTTTTTTAACATTCATGCATCTGAAAAATAATTGAAGGGCCTGCGCACTGCTGAATATTTCATCCCCCTCTGCCTCTTTTTCCAAATTTTTCAGAGGCTGAACGATGGCTTTTGCACCCAAAAAAAGAAGGATATGAATTTTTCATGCATTTTAAATAATTAAGCCCAAAGTGTTTGGGGCGGCAAAGCCCTGATAAACTAATCTGAGACGGCGGAGAGAGGAAAAGGTCTGAGAGGGGGGGCATTAGAAATTTATTATTTTATCAGCAGCTATTTATTATTAACATAGAGAGATCCCATTAGCATTCATAGACAAAGGGACTCCTGGGAGGATGCCCTGTGGATTTCAAGGTGATACATTAAAACTGAGAAGTTAAAGGAGGGAAAAGTGTCTGCTCCGGCCCCTGATCTGCATATTAGCTGACATCTTTCAGTCAGTGAAGTCAGCGGGATTTCTTCATTTTCTTGGGGTGGATTTCGCGAGCGGGTGGCAGATTTAGGACGTGAAAATGAATCGTTCTGACTTCACAAAGTCACGTACTAAATACTTGATGTTAGGGTCTCACAAGGAGGTCAGTAATTTTTTCTGGGAATTTGGGACCTGAAGCAACAAGGGGGAGGTTTTCATTAAGATTATAGTATATACTCAGGATATTAGATGTTGCCAGAATAAATGTTTTTAATTGTACGCTACTGCAAACAACAGATGTGTAACATTTGTACATTATTATGTTAAAACTTTATGTTTCAACAACACTGAGGTTAATGTGTGGTTATGTTTAGACATAAAAACCACATGGATAGGGGTAGGTAAAGATCATGTTTGGGCTTAAAATACCCGTATTTGTTGGCACAATCGGGGCTGGGAATAACATTAATGTCTCAATACCTGTTTTAGCTGTCACAATCACCACTGGATATGCAAAAGCGCTAAAAAACACCTGCTTATAGATGCACATTCACGGCTGAAATTGATGCTGATGTCTTGTGGAAAGAAAACCACTTTTGGTGGCTAAAGTGTCACTGAAAATGAGAAAAAAAACTGCTTTTGGTGATACAATTGTGGCTGGAAATGCTGCCCATATCTTGCTAATAAATTTTCCCTTTTTTTGGCACAATCATAACTAGAAATGCTGCCGATGTCTCGCTAAAAAACACCCACTTTAATTGGCACAGTGGCCACCAAGTTGCTGCTTATGTCTTGCTAAAATAAACCTACCTCTGGTGGCACAATCGCTGCTGGCAATGTCACTAATGTCTCTCTATAAAACAACTGCTTTGGTGGTACAATTACCACAGGAAACGGCTTCAATGTCTCACTTAAAACACCCAGTTTGGTGGCACAATCGGTGCTGGGAAATTCCACTGATGACTCAAAAAAACACCCACTTTTGGTGGTACAATCACCATTGAATATGCCACTGATGTCTCACTATCAAACACCCAGTTTGGTGTCGCAATCACCACTGGAATTGCAGCAATATCTCACTTAAAAACACTCAGTTTGGAGTAGGGCTGAAACGATTCCTCGAATAATTCGAGTAACTCGATTACAAAAAATGATTGAGGAATTTTCTCTGCTTCGAGGAATCATTTAATTTTGCCAGCTCAAAGCATGGTATTTCGCCCGGACTACTTTTAATGCGGCACAACGCGCTGACGTCACGCACGTAAAGTAAGAAGAAAGAGGCGGCGGATATGTTTGGTTTTAACCATGGATGAAGAGGTAACGACGAAGAAGGCGACGAAAGCGAAGAGAAAGGCACAAAGAAAAGGCAGAAAATGTCAAAAGTGTGGGAGTATTTCAAGCTGGACACCAAGGCGAACACTGCTGCGTGTATTCACTGTAAGACAGCGCTTGCATACCACAACAGTACGTCTTCAATGCTGCAGCATCTCCACCGAAGGCCCCCTGTTTACTCCGAGAGCGGAGGACCGTCACCCGAGACAAGGCAAAATTAAGTTAATGTAGCGCTAATTAATGAGATTAACGTTACTGTACCTTGCTAACATAACGTTAGCCCTGCGGAGGGCTAGGTTTCTATTAATTATGACTACTGTGGATGCGTGGCTAACGTGCCTTTCATACAGGCTTTATTTAATCTGTAAAAACACAGCACTGTAGAGTGATGAGGGTGGAAAATAAAAACATAATAAAGCTAACTGGGTAGTTAAAAAGGGAAACCAATGGTTCATTGTTAGGTGAAATGTCTTATTGTCCCATGTATATTTATAATTGCTCTTTAACTAAACAAAAATATGTTTTATCCAATTACTCGATTAATCGATGGAATTTTCAGTAGAATACTCGATTACTAAAATATTCGATAGCTGCAGCCCTAGTTTGGAGGCACAATTGCAGCTGGAAATACCACTAATCTGTTGCTGAAAAACACCCACTTTTGGTGGCACAATCGCCGCTGGAAATGCAAACAACTTCTTGCTAAAAAGGACCCTGTTAGGTTGGCGCAACTGCTGTTGGAAACATCACCAATGCTTACGAAAATCACCCTCTTCTGATGGTACAATCGCTGCTGGAAATGCACCTGATCACTTGCTATAAAACAACTGGTTTTGGCAGCACAGTTTTCACTGGCAATGTTGTAGATGTCTTGCTAAAATACAAATGTTTTTGCTTTCAGCAGCGGTCTGCAGAGCTCTGTAGCTTAGTTGCCTAGGTTTCACACCCTTCCTCCTTCCAATGACAAAGTCAGCTCATATGTATATAATCAGAACTATGACACTTAAAAAATGTATATATGAAACATAGAAATGTATGAAATGAGTCACCCACTTTGGTCCAGTCTGAAATATCGATAACAATTTCATGGATTACCATGGCATTTAGTTTAGACATTCATGGTATCCAGACGATGAATAATAATGACTTTGTTAGTCCTCTGACTTCTCCCATAATGCCACGCTGAGATTAATATTTGGGGTTTGGGGGGAAATATGTCAACAACTCTTTAAGAATGATCTCCCAACTCTGCATCATCTCTAATATCACCTTTTAAAGGTGATATAACGAGTCAATGAATGTTTACAGCTTGTTGTACTGCCCCCAAGTGGCAAAAAACAGCTCAATGCAGGTTTAAAACGTTAAATATAGTGAAGTGTCAATGAATTTTGTCACATGAAATCATAAACTGTTATTTGAGGGTATTTGGCTGACTCCAGTTTAGTCAATATATTTGAATTTAACTAGTATGATGTCGATAAAATAAGTAAATAAATAAATACAGTTTCACTCAATCCAAATTTTTTTTATTCCAAGTTTCCATGTATAAAAAAACATGTCGGGATATACATTTTACCGAATTTTTAAATTGAACAAATATAAAGAGTCCAAGTAATGGAATATTTTTGGAGCCTTTTCTTCTGGAGTCTGGTCAGAGTTTTCTGTACTGGATGTAGGTGGTGCTGGGGGGGACTTGGACTCTTTGAAGCCTTTGAGGTCTGTCAAAATGTACAAAGACTGAGCAAAGTCAAGCGTGACCAGACAGAGAGGTGTGTAAGACCAAAAAAAAAAAAAAAAAGATCCAATATCTGTCTGCTTGATGTAAGAGAGCACCTACATTCATGGGTGGAGGACTCTCCCCTCCCAATCCGGTCTCAAATCCCACAGAGGAATACAGCTGAGAAAGACATTCAAACCTACCCCCATCATCTCAACCTACACACACACACACAGAGCATGGCCTTTAAGAAAATATCCTAAATTCAATCAGGATCTGCAAATTTCATGAGCTGGCCGTCCTCCTCCTGAATTTCTTAACAGGGTGTCAAAACAATCTAGGCGATGACATGTGACACTCTGAGCGCTGGATCAGAAAATCAGTTATTCCAGACTGAAACCGGCTTTTTTATTAACCGACGAATATGTTTCTTATCTCACACCTTCACATACGCTAACCTCTCTGTGGCCAGCCCCAAAAATCTCATTATACTTGAAATTGGAGGAGTAAATGTAACACCATGGGATTGTCTATTATCATCTGGTACTTGGAGGAAATTGAAAAGAAAAACCCCCAAAAAAGAGTGCTAGCAGCTCTGTGAAGCTGTACTTATAGGCACAGTGGCAACCAAATCACCTGAATAAATCTTGGACTTGTACGTTTCTACAAACACCGGATGCGTTTACGTGTAATTATTTAGCGGATTTGTTGAAACATAACACTGTGGGTTAGGTTTAGGTACAAAAACCACTTGGTTATGGTTAGGAAAATATCATGTTTTGGCTTAAAAACCCAGTTTGGGAACACAATCGTGACAGAAAAGCAGCAATGTCTCAGTAAAAAAACAACCACTTTTCATGCCTCCTCGGCAAGAAAAGCAACGTCTCTGTATCTAGAAACACGGCCACAAGGTTGAATGCCTTCGCACAACAGTTAAGTAACGTCTACAGTTTACATCCATATCTGTGACAACATGGGCGCTTCACACACATCTCCCCCCCAGCAGCACAGAAGATCTCTACAATCAGCACAGTTTTTATGATTCGTGTCACCAATTCAGCGTCTGATCAAATTTCTCCCCTCCTGTTTCAGAGTTATGATGCTAAATAATGTATTTTTGCAGAACATTATGATGTCATAGTTGACCTTTGACCACTCGGATTTAAATGTTATTATAAACTATTATACACTTGTGTGAAATTTGAGCGCATGACTTCATAATGTATGGCCAAAAAAAAGGTTAATGAGGTCACCGTGACTTTAACCTTTGACCTTCAACCTCCAGACTCTAACCAGTTCATTCTTGAGTTCAAGTGGACGTATGAGCAAAATTATGGGACACTCCCTCTAGTCCATCTTCAGACAGTTCACAAGAATGAGATGGATGCAAGGCCGCAGTGACCTTGACCTTTGACCATCAAATTCTAATCAGCTTATCATTCAGTCCAAGTGAATGTCTGTGTCAAATTTGATTAATTTCCCTCAAGATGAACTGGAGATATCACTTTCACAAGAATGAGACAGATTCAAGGCCACAATGACCTTGACCTTTGAAGACCAAATTCTAATCAAAATGTCACCTCAAGGTTTTCTTGAAATACTGCATTCACAAGTATGAGACAAGGTCACAGGGACCTTGACTTTTGACCTATGACAACCAAAATCTAATCAGTTCATCCTTGAGTCCAAGTGACAGCTTGTGCTAAATGTGAAGATATTCCCTCAAGACGTTCTTAAAATATTGCGCACGCCAGACTTACAGACAGATAGAACAACATAATGCACATTATACAACATAATGCACCTGGCTCAGACTATCACTGCTAAAAGATAAATAAAAATGAAAAACACAAAAAACAATTGGTTTTAATGCGACTAGGCTTGCAGGAAAAGCAGCTAAGCCTCTACAGAAAAAAAACAAACTTTTCATGCCTAAACAACCGTTGGAAACACAGCAACACATTGCCACACACACATTTAGTCCGTAAAAATCAGCTGGAAACAGAGAAATCTCGCTAAAGCACAACCAGTTTGCACTGGTTTAACATGATTAAATAGGACACTGAATTTCACAACACTCGTCGTTGGCAATTACAATTTTGAGAAATCACTTTCAAGAGACAGTGAAGGATTTTACTTAAGCTCTTCTCTGCAAGTTCAAAGAATCTCTTTTCTTTCTCTATTTTTTCTGTCCCTTACTCGACCTGTGCCATGCAAGCAGTGCTAGGGATGCTGGGTAATGTCAGTGGATAAATGCCTGGAGTGGTGGAGCTCCTCTGTGACCAAATACTCATCTCTTCTCTCAACCCAAAAGAACCCATTAATATTACAAATTAATGCAAATAACCTTAAATTATGAATAATTGCTCCCTATCAAAATTCAATTACTGTTAAACACTGACGAATTGCTGATTGAAAATTATGAATAATTTCATTGACAGAGCGAGGAGGACCAAGTGGCAGAATGTGAGAACAAAAGGAGGGAGTCACAAAGCGCACTGTTTGTGTGGATGTGTCTTTACATACCTTAATGCTGCATGCCACGAGTATCAGCCGGTCGCCCTGCAAGAAGAGAAGATGGAGGATTGTGAAATAGTTTTAAGACAATTCAAATTCAATCTGATCAGCTGTAACCATTCACTCTTTTAAAGAAGAAATGTTTTCATATGACATGTGCAAAAAAGAAAAAAAACACACCATGTAGAGTCAGTTGCAGCAGGTAAACAGAGACAGTTTAGTCATACCTCCATTATTATTATATCATATGACTATTATTGCTAAATACATAACCGACAACATTTGCATGTAATTTTAAATGCTATGATGGATTACATCTATTAATTTTTGTCTGTTGCTATGGTTATGTTATGTTTTGTTGCTATTATTGTTGCTGTGCAATTCTACCTGCCTAGAAGAGGGATCCCTCCTCCATCGCTCTTCCTGAGGTATCTAATTGTTTTTTTGTTTTTCCCGTTAAAGGTTTTTTGGGGGGATTTTTTCAGTAGTCATTGTGAGTGTCTAAGAACAGAGGGATTTCATGTGCTGTAAAGCCCTCTAAGGCAAATTGTGATTTGTGATAATGACCTTTATAAATTGAATTGACTTCAACTGAATTGAAAGAAAAACATAAAAGATGCAGGAAAATAAAAAACCACCATGTTTTGACCACTCCCAGTCTTCATCAGGGCTTTAAAACACCGAAGACCGGCAGTGTTTGAAACACGTTTTTCATATTTTTTGAATGTCTGGATTTCTTTTTTGTTTATCTTGTTTTCCGTGAGCACCGGACACAAGTGTTTGACCTTCGTTTAATTATAGTCTACACTGCAATCAGTCATCTCTTTCTTTATCAGAAAATAAACCTTCATGTTTTTAACCACACTTTGATTTTTGATCAAATAAATCAAATATGAATCGTGTGAAATAAGCTGTTTTTTTGGGTGGGGGGGTTACATGGTAAAATATCAGTGTTCTATAATCTGATTAATAATAGAGTCTCTTACTCTTTCCCCTATTTTCAGCAGACTCCTCCTCTGGATTGATCTTTAACAACATGATGATATAATTCGTCAGTTTCTAGGAAACAGCTGATGTAACTGCTCAGTCAGTAGGTGTGTGTCATGTTTTTGCCCTGATAGTGAAAAAGAGTTTCCTCTGGGGGACATTACTCACCGAGTACAGGAACTATCAGGCCAGAACTGTGCTTCATCCGTCTCCTGATACAACAGCTCCACCCTCAGGCATCTACAGATCAAACAGACCCTTTAAAACTTCAATTGACATCAGTTTTTTTGTGCTGCATTGATGACCAATGTAACAAGATATGTCCCAAAAATTGCAAGAAATCTTACCTAAAAATTTGTTTTAAAAAGGATGAGAGGATTATAAGGTAATAATCCAAAAATAGGGATAAAATTATGTAACAGAAAAAAACATAATAAAATAAATGAATTTATTTAGCACTTTTTCTAGGTCATTTTCATGTTTGATGTTTTTTACTTTTTTGCTGCTTATTTTGAGGTAATTTTTTGGGGCTATTTTTTGGGCCTGGTCTTGGTAAGTTCCTTGTTGCCTTCCCCCTATGTTTTCAAAAGAAATCAAACCAAATTTCTCCAGTTGCAAAGGGTTAAAATCCATGTGAAGTAACAATGTGTTCTGAGTTTGTCACACCACAGAGAGAAATGAAGATATGATATTAGCAAACAAGCCAAATTTGAATGACTGAAAACACTTCAGCGTATGTAAAATAAGCCTGTTTCTTTCTTTACTGCACTGAAGTTATTAAACTCCCCTGAGCACCACTTTATAAATCAGAAAAGATTCGAGCTTCACCGTTTATGAGTTCAGAGAACCTGTTTGAGGCGTCTTTTAATGCCACCTGTAGGACTTTTTAATTGCCACATGATGGAGACAAAGCAGCGCTCTGGTGTAGAGCTGCAGACTGTTTACACTGTTTTCTGTTAACCAAACTGGTGGAGCCAACAATTTAACCCTTAGGGCTCTGTTTAAATATGACACACACTTGTATTGCTCTGCACACAAAAAACACTTTTCAAAAATCAAGCTTTAAAAAGATATTGTACATAAATACTATTTTATACTTTAACTGAGTGAAATTTTAAATCATCAGTCATAATCATAATTATCAAATTAATTAATAATTTTCAGAACCCATTAATTAAATGCCAAGTTTTTGTCATGATGCCACTGTTTTTAGATGAAAAGACATTTTTTGTGCAGTGTCAAATACTCACACTCTTATTGCTCTGCACACACAATGTGCTTTTCCAAAATCAGGCTATAAAATATTATACATTAATATGATTTTCTACTTTCATTGAGATTTTTCTTTTTAACCAAAATCAGTTCTAATCATAAATACCAAACACTCATTAAATTTTCATACTTTTAACCCTTTAAATGCCAAGTTTTGTCATGATGGCACTGTTTTACTATTACAGGTTTTTTACTATAGCATGGTTTTCCAAATACTGACGCCTGAGGCAGGCCTGCAAAACCATTTAAATTTTGATTTTAATCCTTTCATGTCACATTAAAAAAGCCCTCTACACAATATTCATATAACTACTGACTCAATATAACAGGAAGTTCATATATAGTTAATGACCATCTTCTTTCTGAGGCATTTCTCTCCTTATTTGGCTACCTTTTGTGAACTAAAGCTGAACTACTCTGCCTTTTTATGAACCAACTCCCTGAGCAGTCATTTGTTTTTAGAGCCACTTCCTCCCTCCCCTCCTTTTCTCAATGGCCCGTCTTCCTCTCTTTCTTCTTCGCCTCTTAATAGAGCATCAGATTCCTCGCGTGAGAACATCGTATCGGGTCAGGTTGATTGTGATATTGGGTTACTTTATTTTTCCTCAGTCTTTAATCCCTCATTCAGACAGAGCAGTCAGCCTTTTCTTTGGGGAGTGCTTGGATTTCAGAGCTGGACTTGGACGAGCTTTTTAAAAAAGCAGCTAAAATACAGGTCTTTTCCGTATTCCAAGAGTAAAATAATGGTTTTGCAGTGCATTAAGTGACTGCTCACTTAGACAGGAGGAGAAGCCTTTGAGCACAACAAAAAGGAAATCTGAGGAGATGAAACAGGATGCATTGACCTCTTCATTTCCAAAAGACAGATTATATTAAATGACTATGGCTCACTGGGTCCCAGTACATGGAAGCTATTGAAAAGACGATCATAAAAATATTTCTATAAAATGTAGAAGAAGCACTAAAATCCAATACAAAGATGCGAGTCCTGTGTGAACAGTGTAGTAATCATATCTGGTAAAAAAAAAAAAACAAACGAATAAATAAAACATTATTTTTTAATAAAAAATATTCATATAAAATAGAAAAAGCGCTAAAGTACAATATGAAGATGTGTGTTCTGAATGTAAACTGTAGTAATAATAATTTTAAGCCTTTGAGTTTTATTACATTAAAGTAATTGGAAAAAAAACATTTTCCATAAAAACATTAATATAACATAAAAAGCCTTAATATGTAAAATGTAGTGATAATTTTTTTGTACAAAATGTAAGTCCTTGGATCACAATGGAAGCTATTAGAAAAGAACATGGATTTTCTGTAAAATGAATATAATAATAAATAAATTATAAATAAAAAAAATAATACAATTTTTTTAAAAAAAGGTGTCAAATTTGGTAATACATTTTCACATTAACTGTGAGTCGCTGGATTATATCAAACATAACCTTAAGGAAAAATCTGAATTTTCTATAAAACATTTGAATATAAACTTGAAAAAGCATTAAAATGCAATAAGAAGGGGCGTGTCCTGTGAGTCAAGTGTAGTGACACATTTTCACATTGAATTTGAGTTGATGGGTCCCATAACATGGAAGTTATTAGGTTAAAAAACATGTATGTTTTCATTTAAAGAAAATCTCTAAAATAAAAAAAATCACTGAAATACAATATAGAAGGTGTACCCTGTGTGTCAAATGTAGTGATATAGTTTGATATTAAATCTGAATCGCTGGGTCACAGCACATGGAAGTTACTGGGTATTAAACACATGGATTTATTCTTTTTTTTTTAATCTCTAAAATAAAAGTTCAAGCTATTGGAAACAAGCAATCAAGTTAAGATTGTATTCATTCAAGGAAAGGTTTAGATCATTGTACGTAATATATATACTTTGGATGGTCTTGAAGATATGAATTCGATTTTGAGCTATTATCAACATTTTTTGTGATTCAGTTGATGGTTTCTACTTATTCTATTTTATCAGCTATTGAGGGGTGAGATTATTTTGTAGAGCTGCTGTATGTGTTAGACAATCGTTGAGTCTATGTTTACTGTTGTGTTTGTGTTGTAAGGTGTTTTGTCCAACTGTGAGCATGTATGCCGTTATTTGTGTAATATTGTACATGAAAACAGGAAATGTAGCTACTGTTTAAAACAGAAGCTAATAATGTTTGTTAATAAACAAACAAACATCTGCTATTATTTCAATCAACAAAATTATTAATGTAAAATAAATTGCACGAGTATTTATAAAAACTGTGCTGACACTTTTTATTCAATAATATTTTTAATAATATTGGCAAGTCAGCATGAAGGCATCAAAGAAATGTTTTAGTGTATGTTATCTAATCAGTAATATATCGATGATGCCAAAGCAGCCGCTGCGTCAGCGGTGGTCTCCAACTTCAGACTAACTTCACGGCGCTTTCTCCGCCCAGTTTAATTGAGTACATACCAGTTTGTTCTTTTCCATTCCAGTTTTGTGTGTCAGTCTGGGTAGCTTTGTTTGTCCACTTTCACCGTGTTGTCCCTCTTTTTTGTCATATTTACTCCTTATTTCCGAAAGTTACTCCAACCGTCTTCTCCAGTTAGCTAGCTTCACATCGGCAGTTAGCCCGGAGAGCGACTCCCCGTTAAATCTGTTTGTTTCACCCAAAAATTCGGATTATAACAATGTCCAGCGAAAAGTTGGTTCCGGTGTGTTTAATCCCAAATTTTACTTCTAAATATAGACTTTATAAGGTATGCAGGAGGAGAAAATCTGCTTTTTTCTCCCCCGCTCATGATCCGCACGTACTAGCTACTGTAAAACAAACACGAACGGTTGAAAGCTACGAACCAATCACCGATCAGTAGGTGAGGCAACAGCCAATCAGATTGCAGCACAGCTACAGCCAATCAGCTTTGAGGATACTTCTGCCGTTTTCCCACACTTGACTGTGAAGATACAGATACAAAGATACAGCAGCTTAATGTAGCCTCTTAAATAAAAAATATTTTTAAAAAATCCTTTTTTTAAGGAAAAAAAATTAAAATCTTTATTTCGGGCATAGAAAAAAATCCGCTATTGTTTTTCTGTATTATTTTTCAAATTATTCTAAATTCCCAATATAATAATCTAATATTCTCATTTTCTGAATTTACTAGATATCCAAATTTAATTTATTATTTAAATACTAACAATCTTATAAATTGTCATTTTTTCTGAATTAATAAGATTTTTCTTATTTATTTTGTTATGGATTGGCAAACTAATATTCTCACAATTTCTAATTTTTATTAGTGGCTCTTTTATTTTTGATTTAACATGCTAATACTTTTTTTATTTGATTATGAATTATGAGATAATATCCTCATTAATTCAATTTTTTCTGAATTAACAAGATTTTTGTCATCTATTTAATTATGGCTTAGAGATAATAATCTTTACCAAAATCAATTAAAAAAAATATATTATTATAATTATTATTATTATCTTTAATACAAAAAAACAAGAGCTGATTTTTTTCCCATGAAAACATTATTTAGAATTCAAAGACAATAACTGAAATAGAAAAAAAAAAACTATAATAATGAATATAGTGTTCTAGAATTTTTTCCTATATTATTTTTTCACTTTCCTCCTCTTTAAAAAAAATATTTTTTTAGGTCTACCTTTTACCTTTTATTTATTATTTTTTATTTTTTTAAATCTGTGGGACATTTCTTCCCAGGTTGCTTACTGTGTTTCCCCACATTTTTTATTTATTTATTAATCATTTATAACAATAATATTTAATTTATCATTTCTAAGCTACACAGTACAATTTAAACCAGATATTTTCTGCTGCCAGCAGATGGGGCTAACAATAACATTTAGCTTTAAAGCATCACTGTGACTACCTGAGCTGTTTGCATGGCTGCAGAGACTCTCGTTTGTCCTCTGCCAGCAGCACAGGAGACGCTGCAGAGACGGAGAATCTGCTGTGTAAGGGCAGACAGAGGACGGAGGCTGCTGCTGGCTGTTACATAATGATTTGTGGGAACACATATCTCTGAGGAGGGATGATGTGGGAGCAGGAAGACTGGAACAAAAACATAAGATGTGCCGTCACAGATACTCCGCAGACAACGCTGCAAGTTGGCACTGGAGCTGCAGACAGAGCACACGATCATAATGGGCCTGACATGATACCTGATCATATGTCAGAGGGTGACCCAGTTTGAATCCATTGCACAGTGTCCTCACATGAACTCTTCCACAGACCATGGAGAATAATACATGAGGGGTTAAAGTTCTTTAATGGCAAAATAAATTAGTCCCCAAAGGTAATATTGTGTACACACGGAATACAAAGCAGCTACGGAGTACATAATTATACATAAATATGGCAATCTCCTGCAGGCAACGAAGCATAAATGCGTACTTTATTGTGAATAAAAGTTCTTCTTTGATACAGCTGAGATGGATTTAAACTGGAAATATGCAGCGTGTTTACATAGTTCAGAGTCCTTAACATTAGAGCTGCCGTCTCTCCCACATCATGTGTATGAGTAAATAAACATGTAAAACACTTTACAAATAATGAATTTATTTAAACTTGTTGCAACATTTAAGTGCAAGGAATCTATTTTCCTCATGATGTCTGATAACTGAATATTTAGTTTAAATATAATTAGCATTTTTAAGCAGTAAATGTTTTATAACTCACTATAATGAAGTTGTAAGCAGAAATAAAGGTGTTTATTAATGTATTTGCACTCAAGAAAATTATTTGGTGTATTTTGTCAAGTTTCTGTTTTTCAGTTACATATAAAATTTGCATAATATTGAGTCAAGTAATTACAAAATAAACAATAACAAAAAAGTAAAATTAAATTAAATAAAACTGAGATGAATACTTGAATGTAATTCATGCTCATGGAATTCACCTAACTGAAATATTTTATTTACAGTAATTAGGTACATTAACTTTATTAAAGTTAATTTAACAAATTTCAAATACAGATATTTTATTAACAGTAACTACAGTGATTTAAAAAAAAACCAAATTCAGTAAATTTTATAAATATTTTGTTACATAATTCATCAATTCATCTTAGTTCTATTTTTTTAATTACATAAACTACACTTTTTCCGTTTACATTAGAACTACTTGACTCAATCAGGAAAATGTTATATGTAACAAAAATAAATAAACCTGACAAAAAAGACCAAATCATTTCTTTGGGTGTGTCAACAACGAAAACTATAACTGGAGGGTAAACAGTTAAAATATAACAACTGTCATCAAGTAAAATATGTCCACATATGTTTGTTTTTTTTAATATGAAATAATTTTTCGTTATATATTTAGAAATACTTCACTCTCCATGACAACTGAGCAAATCCACGTGCTGGTTAAGACCATGACATGCAGCTGAAAGCTCCAGAGAGAAATTTAGTAAGAGGACCTTGAGCTTCAAACTTTTTTAAGATCAAAAATGAACCTTGAAGTCGTAATTTTTGACAAATATTTTACATAAAAAAACACTTGAATACTAATACCTGCCATGTATTTAGTATTTATACAGGGCTAATATATGTTAAATATCGGGGTGAAAATGTAAACGTTGGGATTTAAGCATCTTGCTCACATCAACGGTGGACAGTGAGGAAGGGCAAAGGTTCATTTTAAATAGATTTTACAGTATCTTAATACTGTATTGTGTGCATTTCATGTCTAACATGCTTCTATCTGTGCAGATTTTCTTTAATAATTGCCAGATAATTGGCAAATCTAAATGTAAGTCTAACTCTGCAATGAGGAACATCAGTCAGAGTCACAATTCTTTCCAACGTAAGCTGCGTCAGTGTCGGGAACAGACTCGTTTCTACATTTCACTCTTTAGTTTCACAGTTAAAGGAAGTCCATTTTTGGAGACAAAAACAACCTAAATGAAAGGATGGGTTCACAATATTTAAAATATGCTTTTAAAGCTTTTATCAGGTGTTCTTACGTCGGCCCGGTCGTCAGGAGAAAATGTTGGCGCTGCGCGTTTCTGCAAACCATAGATACTTTTCAACTTATCAATGTTTCTAAAGTGAAACAGTATTCCAGCAGACTGTTTCCATCAGGAAGTGGATGAGAGATTATTACTTTTATTTGTTTTACTACTTTCATGTCTTAATTATTTATTTACTTGGTAAGTTATTTTTATCTATTTAAGTTTTTTTAAAAATCACATTTATTTATTTCGGTTAACCCACTGAGAGCTGGTTGAGACGCCTTTCACAAGTTATTTAACCCTTGAAACCCGAGCACATCGGTTTGATTTATCTCAAAAACAACGCAATGAGAAACTTGGCAACTCCAGCAAATTGCAAGATGTTAGGACTTAAAAATGACCAGAAAACTAGTTTAAAAAAAGAGGAAACTTTGGAAATTCTATAGAAAAATCTCCAGGAGACTATATTTATAATTATCACAACTATATAATTCACATAACATAACATAACAAACAACAAAACAGATTTTTTCTCAACTTTTTTAGGATTTTTTTGGGGGGGTGGTCATTTGCTTTTTTGCTTTTGTTATTTATTTCTCTTTTTTGCTTATTTTCAGGTCATTTTCTCATTAAAAAAAACTAATTTCCTGCAAATTTTTGGGCCATGTCTTGTTTAGTTGTTTATTGCTTTCTACCAATGTTTCTGAGAGAAGTCAAACCAATTTCCTTTTAAAGGGTTAATTTATAATATAAATACTATTGTTATTGTCATTGTTCTTTTTCGCGTCTGTGGGAACGTGCGACTGTATGAGGGCAGACACATCTGTGAAATGATGGACATGTTTTTACATACAGTTAATATTTCAATAAAAATATTAAATTAATCAACTGCACAATAACATGCAAATGTAACATTTTTGGGAATAGCAGAAATGCACAATGCCAAAATGTATTCTGGCAACTGGATTATGTTTGCGTATCTTTGTCCCTCATGGCAATCAGAGGATGAATGAAACTCCCGAATCTGGCCAAAAAACTCCAAATATGGCCACTTCTGGCTCCAACACTACGTCTATTATTTATAGCGTCTCTGGATGTGTCCATAAATGCAGCTGCAGACGAACTGGATCCCAACAGATTCACAGTGTGAAGAACAGAAGGAAACCTGCTGGGAAATGATCGTCCGTATGTAGAATCTTTTTTTTTCTCACATTTCATGTGATACAAAAGTCACGATTTCTTCCAAGTCCACTTGCAACAGCTCCGGTCGGGTCCAGCTTCTGTCCAGCTGACAGGACGCGTCACAACTTTGTTGGTTACTTGCAGCACGAATACGTGTAAAATCATCAGATAAGGTAGCTTGGTAAATGTTTGGAGCGTCCGTCTAAATGCCCGGAGTCTGCAGACACTCAGCGCTGCATCGTCGGCATAGAGACGGATGTAGCAGAGCTGTTCTGAAATGAGAGGGCTCACATTTCTTGGTGATCCACAGCAGACGCAACATTTAGAAAACACCGTGAGAATTTTAGAAACTCCTCATCATGCTCGTGTGTATCTCTGAGTCCGGTCAGAGTTTGCGTGTGCTGCGCAGAGACGGCTACGAGCCGGTGTTTTGGGAAAGGTTGATGCTCCCAGCGGAGAGGACGGGGAAGGCAAACGGGTCGACGGCTCCGTTCAGGGGGACTTTGGGGATCTGTGGAAGAAGAGAAGGAAACACTGATTATCCTGAGAATGGAAACCTTCAGATGGATCAGATATAGAAGGTCAGGGACACTTTATCACTCGTCATCTCTCCTGACAACTGAAGAGTTTGCAGATAAAACTAAATTGCTGGCTGACTTCTCAAAGTCTGCACATTTTCATGTTGCTCTAGTCGACCTCCTACATCTCCTATAAGGGTCGCCCTGGACAGCATATTTCCTCCTTGTTCACTGATGATCTAAATAAGTCGCTAAATGTTTCTCCTGTTGCGTTTTTTAAACATCGCCGCTGAGAGGGTCAATAAAGTCGGCACGTTAGTAGTCCTCTCCTCAGTCACCCTGTGACCTTAGATCGTCTTGTTTGTTTGTTTTTGGACGTGGAAATGTTGTTTTATTGCATAACATCCGTAACAGTGTCCCCTAAACTACAGTGAAAACACCGACAGACGGGAAATCTCGTCAATAGCAGGGAAAGAGTTAAAAAAAGAAAGACAATGGGTTAAACGCTGCTGCTGACTGATGACATGCTGTGGACAGATCCAGCAGTTTGACACGCAGCATGATGCAGTGTGTGTAGTACCGATGGAGCGAAACCATGGCAACACGGGCGAAACCAAAGCAATTTCTGCTTTTTATTATCGGCTCTATTTATCTGCCAAAAATTTTAACATCATATAATTCCAAGATTTAACAAAAATACATATTCTTGTCGAAATTTATGCCGTATGCATGAAAACGTAGAAAATGACGTCTGAAATAAATCTTCTCATTTCACAAGCGTGTGTGTGTTGGAGGAGGCTCATCAAAACAGAGCAAACACTGCCCGAAGGCCTGTATAATGTTTTCAAGACAAATTGCTACCACCTGGACAAAGACTCCACCTGAAATCTGAGCCACTTCTTCACAAATGAGTTGCTAATGTCGGCTTTTTTTACCTGAGCTTCAGTGCTCCAACAAAAGAACGACGACTGCAACGATCCGTTTTCAGGAGGATACTCGGACTGAACCGCTCCCAGTCCGGACCGCTCTCCGCTCAAATGAACCAAACTGATGTTGCCCAAATCTGTGCGGCCAGCTGCTGATGGCTGCGTCATCCCGTGGTTGATGAACGCCATGCCTGGACGCGGCGGGGCGAAGGAAGCGTTTGTGGTCGACCCTGCAGCAGCGTGCGCGGCTCCTCTGGAGCGTGAAGGTCCCAAAGGAGGCCCGTTCTGTCGGGCGGGAACGGCAGCAGCGCTCGGTATGCGACCTCTTTTTTCATACATGCAGCTGCCGGACAAGCGCTGCGTCTGCGGCTGGAACGGCTGAGCTGTGGAGTTCACGCCGCCTGGTGCGTGTGAGGAATGTGTCAGGGTGTGATGGTGAAAACTTGGTGGCAGCTGCTGTTGTCGCCACGCCGAAGGGCCCTGAAACTGTGAGCCTGTCGGCGGATACTGTGCACTTTTGTCCGTCACATTCGAGCCGAACTGCCGGCTGCTGTTGAGGATGTCGTTGGTGTTTTGAACTGATGGAAAATGTTGTGTCACTTGAGTTGAAATGATTTGTTCGCTACAGTGGTGATTGTTGTTGCTGCTGCTCGGCGGCCACAGCGAAGAGGCGTGTCCCTGCTGAGTGTTATGACAACGAGCGAGCGCCACATTGTGAGACACAACTTGAGAGTCGCCGTTTAGTCCGCTCGAACTCCCAACACCTCCAAGAGCAACTCCCAACTGAGTCTGCTCTGCGAAGCCAGGTTTCATGTCCGTCACTGGCTGCCACACGGTTGAAAACCTGTGATTCTGACCTTGGATGGACGGACCCGACCCCGCAACGTGATCGGAGCCGTGCACGCCCCCCCCAGTCTCCCTCCGCAGAGCCTCCTCCACATACGTGAACACGTCGTTGGCCAGGATGTGATTAAGTTCCCTCGATGCATCTTCCTTCTCTTCCGTCATCCTGGCGAGCGTGTTCTCCCAGTCCCGTAACTCCATCTCCTCCACTTCGAGCCCCTCTATCTCACCGATATCCCCCAAAATCTCCTCCAAAGAGTCAATTATGTCCGATGTGAGGTCGCCAGTGATCGACCTCTTCTGCGAGGCCTGGGTCTGTCCCGGCACGCTGAGCAGAGCGTGGCTGTCCATGAAGGCCTGCTCCAGAGACGCCTGGCGTTGTTCTTCGGGGTCGTCTGTTTGGGAGAAGATCTGGAGCGGGGGACTGGGTTTCAGAGGCTGCGTGTACACAGAGTGGTCCTGCCGACGGAGGGATCCCAGCAGGGAGGCGGGGTCCAGGGGTTTCTCCGTCGTGGGCGCCGTGGAGCTTGGTGCAGCGGAGTCAGGAGGACCTGGGATGGACTCCAGAGAAATGTCGTACAGGACGCCTTCACCGGTGGCGAGGTTGAAGGGGAGCTGCTGCCTCCTCTGCTGCAGGTGCTCCTCTCCTTCTTCGTTTCTGCAGAAAAACAGGAGCAACAAAAGGTTTATAATGACGCCAAAACTGTTTGTATTGTATTTAAATAAAGGTTTGGCGGCTAATGAATGAGTACATAAATGTACTCATAAAATCTCAAAAAAAACCTCAGTGCATATGAAAATTCAACACACTGTTTTGAAAAGTGGTAAGGAAGTTTATTTTATTTACCAGAGTAGGGGGCGGCTGAGGAAAAACGCATATAAACGGTGTTAGTTTGGAAATTTTTAAAGACAATATACCTTTAAAACGCAGTTGTGAGTTTTGAATACAAAATATAACCACTTCAAAACATTAACTGTCCCTCCAAAAATCCAAATTAAAAGACAAGACTAGCTGCCAAATCAAGTAACTGCCATGAAGTCGGGACGGTCCACCATCACAGGCGCTGCAGCCTGTCTTAACTGCCTCATGCCACTGGATCAGGGTTTTATGTGTATGCAAATTATTTTTATCTGGCATTTCTGCACCATTTAATAACAAAGATTTGTTTCCAAAAACCCTCCAATAATAAGATAAAATGTAACCTGGTGCAAAAAAAAGTTAGTGTTTTCCCTCCCTCAAAAGATCTGAACAAAAAGAGGGAATTTCGTACTAAAAAACATTGTGACTTTAGAGTAAATCAACTTGAGTTCTCCGAATCAGCTACTGAGGTCTCATAAAAATAAGATACATTTAAACAGAAGAAAGTCTGTGGATTTTCCTTCATAACTTACATCAGAAGCAAATCTGAGAGGGCTCTCTGAGACAGCGATCAGCTGTTTTTACGCTCATGTGGGTACCGGATTATTGTTCATGTAGATTTGGAAATAGCAAAGCTTTTAAGAGGACAACGTACAGAGAGGAAGTGGAAATGACACCCTTTAACAGTAAAAGCTGATGCTTACGTGAGAGCTTTCTGCCGAGCGATGATGAAGTCCGGTCTCCCTCCCTTGAAGACGACTCTGGCGTTGGCCTGAACCCACAGCCAGTGTCCTGTTTTGGTGAGCAGCCTGAAGAACGTGAAGCCGCTGTCTCCGGTCTTGATCACTGAGGACACAGATACGCAGTTTAAAGATGGCGGTTTAATTTATGTAATTGTACTGCAGTTTTTTTTTGTTTTTTTTAACAGTTATTCATTCATAAATCGCCTTTTGCATGTAAATTTGTGTTTAACTTCCTGTCCTTTTTTAAAAAAAATCATTTCATCAACGTTATTATTATTATTTCTATTATTTTTTGTCACTGCCATATATTTCTTTTGGAGAAAGTTCAGTTGTTTGTACATTGTATTGTATGTTTAAATATATAACTGCTCAAAACTAATAAATACATGTTTAAAAACGTTTTAAAAACAGCACAGAGGAGCAGAAAGTGTGATGCACGTGTGTCTTGCAGGAAAACTCACTGCGGAGGTGATTGTCGGCGCAGTACATCATGTCAGCGGCGTGGATGAACTGATAGCCGGAGCCTGTTGTGACCAACTCGATCTCCGAATATCCTAAAACCAGCTTCCCTCTAACAACAAACACACAAACATAAAGAGTTAAAGAGGCCGAGAATCCTCAGTCTTACGCTGAGAGAATAATCCGAGATGCCGACCTGGTGTCGATGCCCACAGGAGCGAAGTCCATCCTGTGTTTGGTCTGGAAGATGAGGGTCTTGGTGCGGATCTCCATGACTGAAGGAGGCTGAACAGGAGTGGCGATGGCGAACAGAGCCAGCTGAGGAGGAGCGGCGGTCCCGTCAGGCGCCGAGTTCCCCTGCAAGTGCAGATACTTCAGACGTCCGGTGAAGTTCAGAGCCTGAAAGCAGAAGAGAAACACTTTTAAATTTAAAATATCAATGAACTCTTTAAAACCTGGAGCAACATCACTTGTGCTGCTTTCAGACGCCTTTTATTTAAAGCTTTGAACCCTGAGCAAATTAATTTTAAATTTTAAAATTAAAAAATGAATTTTAAAAAAGGCAATGAGCAACTTGGCTGCAAGAAATTAGTAGATTTGTCAAATTATTCTTAAAAAGCTAAGGAAAAATATAAACGAGAAAACTATATTTATAGTCATAATTACATATTTATGTTAAAAATACATATTTTCAGGTAATTTCTGTGTGTTAAAAAAAAAAAAACATTTTTAGGAAATGAAGGTAATGGGCAACTTGACAAGAGATGTGCACAAATTTTAAGAAATTAGTAGATTTAGAAAAAAAAAGGAAAATATTTTGGGAAAAACAGAAAAAAGATGGAGAATTTATTAGAACTAAACCTATACTTATAATTAACATAATTACATATTTTAAATTAACAGGAAATATTATAATTTTAAAGATTTTTTTGGGGTCATTTTTTTACTATTATCTTTTTCTCCATGTTTCTGAAAGACATTGAGCCAGTCTGCCAGGTTTCAAAGGGTTAACAAAAGGCTTTTTCTATTTTGTTGATCATAAATGAGTGAAGTATCAGCTTTTCATTGTAGTTTTAGCAGCTTGTTTTCCAAACTATTTTACCAGGAATCCAGAGGTGTTGTCCAGCAGGCAGCGGAGGCGACAGCAGAAGCTTCTCTCGAGGAACAAAGAGTTTTCTGGAGGGACGTACTGAGGCAGCAAACTCACGGAGCTGCTTCCAGCTTTACCGCTCGCCGGCTCGTCTGCAGAGAAACGACATTCAGCTCAAACTGCTTCGTTTGTCGAATCTCTCAACTGACAAACAGACAGAGAGCAATATTTGGCTTTTTCTATTGATTTAATCCATCAAAGTAGTTGCCAGTTAATTTTCATTATGTCTTATCAGAGCACACTTTTTGTTTTTAATTTATAAAACTTTTATTTTTTTTATTTAGAGACTTTACAATGTACATGTAAAACAAATATTTATCCTCTGGCAACTGTAACAAGTGTCAAATCAAACCATTATTAATGATTATAAAAATAAATAATAATAATAATAACAATAATAATAATAATATAACAACAATAATAATAATAATAAATAATAAAAAATAATAATAAAATAATAATAATAAAAATAAGAGATTTTTGTTTTAATTTTCTTTCCATTATTTTAATTATTTCTTTGTTGTATTGTGTTCAATTTTATTTATTCAATTTTATTATCTTTTTTCTGCTGTTTTTTTCTGTAAAGTAACAAAAAATTGTAAAAAAAAAATGTTACAAAAATGTAACAGAAGAAATAACTGATGCCAACTGTAAAAAACAAAATAAGAATGTGTGAATATATATATATATATACACATATATACATGTATAAGTCAAAAGAAATATATATCTGGATAAGATAATAATACTTAAAATAGCATGACTTTATAGGATTAAAAAAAGAATTGTTAAAGGCTAAATAAGTTTTTTTTAAAAAAATATTAATAACAGCTAAAGAATGAACGAAAAAAGGAGGGCGATGCTTGAATGTCAGTTATCAGGTTAAACAGTTACAGGGTTAATGTAAAGAAGGGTACACTTCCTTTAGAGTACAACCTGAATGAAACAGCTTTCATATTTGTGACGGGTGGATTTCGATGAGTTAAATTCGTACCTTCTGCTCTCAGGTGTGAGCGCGAGTCGCCGGGGTTGAGGGCGAAGTGGAGCTGACATTTGAACATCTCTCTGTCGTCCATGTGAACGAGATCGAGCACGCTCTGCTGCACCACGTCAGACTGGTGACAGACGGGAGGAGGAGCTTACGTTTACTGCAAATACTCTACCCAAGTACTATTATGAAGTACTTTGCTTCTATTTTATGCTACTTTATACGTCTACTCGACCACATTTGATTAATTTCAAACGTGTAAAAAAAAGAAAATAGAGAAATGATTTTACAAAGAAGCCGACAAACAAAAAAAGTAATATATGCAGACACTGAAAAAAATTTATAAAAAATTTTTACTCCGTTACAGTTTTTTGAGAATTTATGATCAGAAACTGCTTTATTTAGGGTTTTAATTAGGGTTACACGTACAAGCCTCGTTTTTTTTTGGTGCATAACACAAAACAAGTGAAGCAAAAAAAAAAAAAAAAAAAAAAACAATATAAAAAACACATGAAAGATGTTTTTAAAATGAAAAAAGCTGCACAGTTTAAAAACTATATTTTTTTGTTAATACTTCTGTACTTTTACTGCCATATTTTGAATGATTTTAAATTCCTTTTAAATGATGTAAAAAAAAAAAACTTTAAAAAATGTGTGTTCATAAATACAGAAAGTTTCCACATTATTTAGAAGAAATTCTAAAGTGTAAATGTACTTAATTACCATATTTATGAACACACGTTTTAAGTTAATGACTCGTGAAAATAAAGTTGTTTGAATTTTTTTCACATTATTTAAAAGGAATTTGTTAAACTGTAGTATTGACACTTTTTCAACCCTTTAATTTTTCCTACATTTCAATTTATTTCTATTTTTTTTTACGTACCATGGTTTTTATTCACTGGTTTTATATTCGTTTTTTTTTTCTGAATTTTATTTTGCTTTTACTTTCTTTTTACTGACTCATGGTTTACTCTTATTTTTATTTTGCTTTTACTTGTCTTGTTTTAATTCCTTTTTTTTCGTGCTGAGCACCGTTGTCACTTTATCGTGATAATTCCCGTCCTGTGCTGTCGATTATAAGTGCAAAAAAAGGAGTCCGACTCATTCACTGTAAACTTAATCTACATACAGGTATAAATAAAGTTCCCTTACTTTAAAACTCTGTTAAAAAGAAAAAAATATTCACTCTGTTTTACCTGATGGAAGCCCAGGAAGTCCTGGATGGTCGGAGACGTGTAAAAAAGACGGTTCCATCAGTCGTCACCACCAACACAAAAAACCATTTAAAGCCTGCGGAAATAACAGAAACACAAAAATGACAAACATCCGAACGGAAAAAAACATATATATACATATAGAAATAAAAACACGTGTAATCCCGGTGTCGAGTTGTCGTACCTGCAGGAGGAGTTCCCCCTCCGAAAAACTGACTCCGTCCAGAGACGGCGTGTGTCCATTTCTGCCGTTTGCAGAAACGAGAGGAGCCGACCTCACGTGCCTCTGGAGCGCCGCTGCAACACGCAAAACAAAATCAGTCAAAAGAAAACTTCAGAAGTTCATTTTTGTTGTCCAGTAAAAAAACTATTGCTAAAAGGAAAAAAACTGAACTCATATCATGGTGTCTTTAAAGTGGTCTGAGCTTATGACGAGCTCTGAAATAATTTCAGTTCATCCAAAAAAAAACGTTTTCTCACTGTTACATATTTTATGTTTAAGAAATATAACATCCTGCATCTTATATAGGGTCGATTTTTATCCCTGTTTTTTAACCTTTGGCCTTTTTTTCTGTCTTATATTCTCATTTTTTAGATGCAAAACTTTCTTTTAAAACACACATTTGTTGTGTGTTGCATAAAGAAACCTGAAAACTAAAACTAATGAAAGGATGGATTTAAGGATGTCCTTCAGATTTTAAGACATTTCTAGGATTTTAGAAGGTTCACTGGATTTCAGAACATTTCTAGTATTTTAGGACATTTTGAGGATTTTAGGACGTTTTTAGGATTTTTGGGACATGGCTCTAATTTTAGGCCGTTACCAGAATTTAAGGTCATTTCAATGATTTTAGGACTTTTTTTTAAGAATTCAGGACATTTTAGGATTTCCAGACATTTTGTAGCATTTCTAAACATTTCTAGGATTTTAGGACATTTCTAGGATTTTAGGACACGAGGGCTTGAATTGCTGCATCCTTGCGAATGTGTCACTGGTTTATTTGTGGAACAAAAGATGAGCGAAGATGCCAAACGCAGACAGCTTTCACCTGCACGTGCAGAAATGATGAGTGTGCTTTCATGTGTAAAAATCTGCAGTTTTCGTGTGTTTGTGCAAGAAAAAAAGGCAGATTTTACACATAATTTGCAAATTAAATAAGCATGAATTACTGTCCAGAAATTCTTTCAACATGAGTCCGTTTTTATTTAGGTCAAACAGGACGGAGCAGCTTTTTTTTTTTCTGTTGTGTTAAAAAATAAGTGAATCTAAAGCAAAATGTTGTGTAATCTAATCTGCGATCGTTGGCTTCCAGTCAGCTCAGCAATACCTCCTTTCCTCTCCGTACAGTAATGACTGTGTGGCACGCTAAACAAAATCTTCCCCCTCGCCCTCCCACCACCCCTCCACCCCCTTTTTCAAACAAACCCGCTGGATCTGCAGGAATTCGCCCTGTCATCTCGGTCAAGAGCTGCTTTCTGCACAACTCCCAAAGAATCTGCAGTTTGTTATTACAGCGTGAAGCGAGAGCGACTCAGGGGGTCCGCTCAGACCGCTGCGGTGCATCAACACGTCGTCAAGTGTTAAACTCGGCGTGACGTCGAGGGGTTGGACACAACGTGCAACACAGAAAAGTGATGTTTAAACACTGAACAAATTCGACAGTTTTACCAAAAAGGTCTAATTTAACCTGAATGTGTAATCTGACCTCCCCTCCTCCCTTCACTTCCATCCTTTCCTTTCCTGCCTCCCTTCCTCTTCTCTCCCCCTCTCCTCTCCCCTCTCCCCGGCTCCTGCTCGGCGCTGTGCAGCTTTAAAGGAAGAGGGTTCACACGCAGAGTCAGTGCACCTCCACAAAGACGAGGAGGAAACCTGCATCGCCCACACCATCACACACACATCAAACTGTGTCTACAGAGTTCATACACACTTTTACCATCTTCTATGACTTTCTCATGATTTTGACACTAATGTTGTACCCTTGGTGTTGTTTTTTTTTTTAAAATTTTGGCCGTCTTTTATAAAAGATTTTGCAGATTTTTTCTTTTCTTTGAATGTTTCTTTTTCTTCTTTTAAATCTTAGGTTTTTTTGCCATGTTTAAGGAAAAAAAAAATGCAGATTTTGTTTTTCTTTAAAAAGTTTTTTAGGTGTATTTTTTTCTTTAAAAAATTGATCAATTTCTTAAAAGTGATTTTTAAAGAATAAAAAAAGTGTGTGTTTTTTTTGTAATTTTAAAGATTTTTCAAGGGTTTGGAAGGAATGTTTTGTTAAAAAAAAAAAAAAAAAAATAATAATTTAAAAAAAAAAAAAACAATTTTTGGCGATTTTAAAAACGAAAAAAAAACATTTGTAATTTTGTTTTTTTAAATGTTGGTGATTTTTTAGAAAAAACAAAAACTGAAACAATGTTAAGATAAAAGTCAGAATCACATAAAAAAAAACCAAATCCGACCAGTTAACTCGTTTTTTTTTGATTTTGAAGCGCTCATGTCTCACTAAATATAGACCATACCATGCCTAAACTGCTAATACTTTGTAAATTGCAGCTAATAAATCTGTGCAGATTTACTGCAGCGATATCAGCAGCTCTCAGTTTACAGCAGCCGACAGGCTCATTTCTGCGTATCTTGCACCCAGACTGCTCACATTCGTCACTTCCTTCCTGCGCTCGGAGGTGTCAGACTGCACTAACCGACTGTCTGCGGAGGAGACGAAATGCTCTGTCTGGTTTGGGGTTCGGTTAGGGTGAAGCTGTTGGTTAGGAGCAGGCAGCCTGGTCGGGTAAATAGAGGTTTATAGGTTAGAGGTTGCTGTGGTACGTTGTTTTTTTTTGTGGTTCTGGTATCAAAGATGTGACTGTGATCTCATTTGAGATATCGGAGACAGAAAAAGTTGAAAAGCAACAACATCAGCCTCCACGAACAAGCCAGCAAGCATGTGATGCAGAGGAATTTACAAGTGTCACGCAATAATCTGCTTTTTCACACAAAACTGCCCGCCAGCAGAGTGAGGAGAAGCAGTGCAATTCTGAGCTAGAAAACCAAAAACAATGACCTGAACTTGGCTATAAAAGGCTCAACGGAGCTTCAGAGTCAGGCAGTGGTGGGACATAATAATGGATATAGACCAGGGATGCTAAACTTGCCTTGTTTGGGGGGCCACTTTTCAAGCCAGGGGCCAGACGCAGCAGCCCCATACGTGTTTCTAAGATTTAAGACATTTCTATGAATTTAGGATTTTTTTTTCGGATTTTAGAACATTTTATTCAAGGATTTTAGGATGTTTTCCAGGATTTCAGGACATTTTCTCTGATTTTTGGACATTTCTAGGATTTTAGGATATTTCTATGATCTTAGGAAGTTTCTCACATCTTAGGGCATCTCTCAGATTTTTAGGGCATTTCTATGATTTTAGGATGTTTCTCGGATTTTAGAAAATTTCTAAGATTTTAGGACATTTCTTGAATTTCAGGACATTTCTGTGGTTTTAGGACATTTCCAGGAACTTCGGACATTCCTAGGATTTTAGGACATTTCTCAGATTTTAGGACATTACTAGGACTTAAGGACATTTCTATGATTTTACAAGACTTCTAATATCTTAGAAAGTTTCTCAGATTTCAGGACATTTTCTGTGATTTTAGGAGATTTCTGGAACTGCAGTAAATTTCTAGGACTCTAGGATTTCAGAACGTTTCGAGAATTTTAAGATGTTTCTGGGATTTTCGGACATTTCTCGGACATTAGGACATTAGGGGCTCAGCTAGGTCCTGATATGTACTACAAGTAAAAAAATAATTCCCAGTGTGAATCACTGTATTTTTGTTGTGAACTAAAAAAGGGTTATGGGGCCCACCAGGCACTCTATCAGCGATCCGTTTCGGCCCGAGTGCCGTACGTTGATTATCACCGACCTAAAATATCAAACAAAGAGAAATTGCGCTGCATTTCCTGTTTCTTGATGAATAATTTGAATTTCTGCATCTTGAATCTCTATCAGGTTACGATTATTTTCTGACATTGAATGCACAAAAGCATCAGCAGCGTCTCTGTCGCGTTCATGACTCAGCAGAGCAGATCCGACTCGCAGCAAAGTGCAGCTGGAGGCCGAGTTAATGACGGCGCTGACCTCGCTCTAACCTCGTTATCCACAAACACAGGAAGCAGACACGAACTGCCAGCTCTCCGACCCCTCCCCGTCGCTCCCTGTGGTGTTAGACTTCCTGAGTGGTTCAGACTCTGGACTCTGTTGCTACGGTGACATGGGTTCACCATGGTAACCCCCGGTGATGGCAGCAGCAGCAGCATCACCTGGGACTCATTCACCGGAGGAAACAACAGACGAGTCTCAACCTTCCTGCACTCACACACCTTAGTTTTCTTTTACTTTACACTCATTTTCTCCTCATTTCGTTTGCAGATCTGTTGACTTTATGCACATTCACCCGCAAACAGATAAATAACCATGCAATTTTTCAGTTTCATGCACTATACTCGTTGTTGATTTAGCATTTTTGGCAGGACTTTATTGGCCACGTCTTTAACTTTTGTAACAAATTATCTTGAGATGTGCTTTGTGTATCGGCCGTTTGTTTGCAAAAATTTGAAATCAAACTTAAATCAAACAATCAAAGGGCCACTGATGCACCATATTTTTGCTCTTGACGGTGCTTCAGTTGTGTTTTGCATCTTGATTTGGACAGAGATTTTATATTTTTTAGCTGTGTGGGTTAGGGGTTGCTTTGTGGACAGATTTTTTTTGAAAATGAAGGAGTAAAAACCTGGACTCAGCTTTTAAGAGCTTTAAGACAGCTCAGTCTTGTTTTATTTTTAACTTGCTTTTTCTTTTTTTTTTTTAAAACTAATTTTCAGGTAATTTTTCTTGTACTTTTTATTCATTTCTTGATGAATAAATTTCCTTCATCCCATGTTTTTGAAAGCCACTTTGCCCTCGTTTCAAATCCTTATTTAAATTTTATTTATTCTATTGACTATTATTTTTTACATTTAAGTCTGTTTCACAGTTTTACTACTTCCTGTCATTTTATTATTTTATTTTTTTTTTTTTTATTTTATTATATTATTATTATTATTATTATTATTATTAATTATTTATAATTTACTTTGTGCTAATAACCTTTCATTTACTTACTTTACTTTGCTTTAATTTACTTTTATTTACAGGTTGAGTATTTTATTTTATTTATATTTATTATTATTAGTATTAGCATTTTCCTCAGTTCCTGGTTTTAATGAGTACTAATGAGTGCACTTTTTTACCAATTTCTTGCTAATTTTTGGGTCATTTCTTCTTTTGTTGCTCTTTAAGTCTCAAAGGGGTTAAGCAGCCCAAGAAGAAAGTCTTGTTTGCGTGAATCCATATAAACTTAACCAAACAACGTATCACATAAACCGCACGTCCCTGTTTTTGTTTCCTAACAAAAGACCTCGGAGATCGCGTGAGGAGCGTATGAAAGTTTGGTGTTTATTTTTAAGGCTTTGTTCGGCATCGACCATAATGGGCCTAAAACATCAGGCCCTGAACAAACATCCTCCACAATCAGAGGAAGCTGCTGAGGAAGATTAGATGGAGAATTCAGAATCCAGGAGCCACGGAGAGGTCTTTTCTCGAAAAAACAATGAAAACTGAGACGCTTTCATTCTGGGGAATTTCGTGATCGACTGTGTTTTTAGCCACGTTTGGTCCGAGCTGAAATATCTCTGCAACTATTAGACGGACTGACATGAAATTTTGTGCAGAAATTCGTTTTACCAAGAGGATGAATCCCTCTGACTGCGACTATATCCTGACTTTTTTCCTCGGGCTCCACCGTGAGGTTGACATTTATACCAACTTTGTTAATCCTTAGACTTTTTATCTGGTGCCATCTGGTCAAAGTTTGACTTATTAAGCTTTGGGCAGTATCACAGTATCACAGTATCACAGTAATCCAGGGTATTTAAAAAACCTGAAGGTATATTTTTCAATACAGGGAGCTCTTTCAATTAAAACTCATTTTATGTAGTGCACAGCACGCACCGCCAGTTTAGTCTCCGGTCTCTAATAGTAGAACAGGCAACTGTGTTGAAAGACGCTGCAACACTACCTTGAAAAGCAAGCAATGCAAAAATGTCTAGGGAAAAAAAAAAAAAAAATCGGGAAAAATTGTATTTTTAATTATTAAGTACAAAATTAAAAAATAACGTTACAGAGTTATATAATTTTTTAAGCCTTTATTATTATCTTTTCAACATCTTGTTTACTTTGTTTTTAACATTTTCATGTAATTTATAAAAAATATATATCTAAGGACCAAAAAAGAAAAACGCTAGGAAAAACTATATTTATAATTATAATTATAAATTATAATAATTATGAAGTTTTTAAACTTATGTAACAAGTTATTTTTTTTTTGAGGCACTAAGGCAATAAGCAACTTGGTAATAAATGTTCCACAAATTAATAAATTTTAGAAATATTTTTAAGCAAGCTCAGGAAAATATTGAGGTAAAAAACCTTAATATAAATAATTAAGATTTTTTAAATGATTTTACGAAATTATACTATTTTTAAGGGACTATTTTTCTTGTTTTTTTACTAATTTCGCTTTGTTTTATTACCTTCTTTCAATATTTTTATTTTTTTTTTTTTTTTTTACAAAATTATCAGGTAAGTTTCTTGTAAAAACAGCGATTCTGCAAAAACCATCTTCCCTGTATTTTTTACGTAGTGTCATATGAGACGGATTTATTGTCAAAAACAGCGATTCAGCAAACAGCCTTTGTCTGTGATTTTGACGAATCAAAGTTTAGGAGGAGATAACGATGCGATGCACGGCGGGACGGGGACAGAGCGCGCCGATGCAGATATAAACCTCCATCTGATGGGCTTCGTCTCGTTATACTTCACCTCTCAGCTCTCTTTCTGTTTGGAGCTCACTCACTTTTCTGTAAACACTGTATTAAGTTTGATAAGTATAAATAAAAACATATCTAAAACCACATATCTATTATGGGTGGTTATATAATAAATAAAAAACAGCGTGAAGCTGCATTCACAAACACTCTGCATCTGCGTCGCCTTGTCAAGCAGCCCTCATGTCATGCCGGCGTGCCGCAGAGCCTCCAGCCCTCCTCTTCCTCCCTCTGCAACCCCCTCTGCTCCGTCAACAGCAGCGATCAGCCGGCCGATAGCAGCCAAGAGAGGCACAAACAGAGGAAAGACCAGCTGGACTCCTTTGGTGCAAAATTAGTTTCAGCGATGGCACCAGTAAGCGTGTAATTTCATGTAACTATAGGGACTCTTTTTACGTGCTTTTCATTCTTCATTCTTTGATCATTTTGGCTGTGTTCGTGCAGATGGCATACATTTTGGCAAGATTGTGTATTTTTGTTTAATTTTTGAAGTTTTAGCTCAGCTCCTACAATAAGTTTGAAAACACACTGGAAACTAAAAAAAAAGTTTAAAAAACCTTAAAAAAAAATGTAAAAAGTGCCATTCAAAGTGCAGTTTTTGATCCCACAGGATTGGGCATATTTTATTTGGCACATGAAGAAAATGCATTCATTTCCAATTGGTGCACTGTCACAATTAATGTTGCTGCTAATCACTGACATATCCCAGACTGTCATCATCAAAAAAAAAAACTTTTTGCATGTAGTATATCTAAAAAACAGTGGCATCATGACAAAAACCTGGCATTTACAGGGTTAAAATTCTGAATATTAATGAATATTTGATATTTATGATTAGGACTGATGATAGTTTAAAAAAAAACTCAAGAAAGGAGAAAATAATATTATTAATAAGCGCATTTTGAGTGCAGAGTGATGCAAGTGTGGGACCTTACGGTTAAAGGGATAGTTTGGATTATTTGAAATTGGTGTGTATGAGGTATTTAGTGTTTTACACGTCGGTTTTAAGCCACAAACTGCCATCTTTGAGTCTGTGTGTGTGTGTGTGTGTGTGTGTGTGTGTGTGTGTGTGATCAGCGTCAGAATAAGGGCCTACTGTTCTCTGTCCGCCTGTCTCGTGTTTCTTTACGTAGAGTCCGATCTGCGCCTGCAGCACACTCTCCTGTTTCCCTCCCAGCAGGGACACTATTCATTATTCACAGTGTCAGGTTCCCTCTCCGACACCACACACACTCACGGCGGGGCCGCCACAAAAATGTCCACAGCTGCATATTTGCACACCCACACACACACTCTGATCCCACATATGTTGTCTTCTCACTTTCAATATTTTCAGTCACCACCAGCAGTGCAGCAAGTATTTCGATCACTTTCTTAGGTAAAAGTACTAATACCACACGGTCCAAACTGAAAAAACCCTAATATTCTCGAGCGATTTCAACAATGTTTTTAAACCTTTAACACCTGGGTAAACATCTGTTTTTTGTGCAACATTCAGATGCTTTAACCAGCGTTTTAATCTCTGAAACCAGAGAAAAATTGTTTTTATTTCTTTCAAAAACCACAGAAAAAAAAAACCATAACCAGCTACTTGGCGATAAATATCCCGCAAACTGCTTAAAAAAAAAATTAAATTAAAATTTTTTTAAAAAGTAAAGAGGAGACAGTGATATAATCTGAAAAATTTGCTTGGGGGATTATTATTTATCCAAAAAAAAAAAAAAAAAGTGGGAAAAAATGTCCAGAAAAACCTTATTTGCAGTTCTCTCTTAATCATTTATTTAAAATTATGCTACAGAAAAAAATTAATTTTTTAAACATTTTCTTGAGGTCATTTTCTTGCATTTTGATTGTTTCTTTTTTTTTTTTCCTTTTGCTTATTTTCAGGTAATTTTCCTGTAAGTTTTTATGAATTACTGTCTAATTTTTGGGCATTTTTTTTGTAAGTTGTTACCTTATATTTTTAAAAATATTAAACAGGAAAAGCAGCAGATCTGCACATTTGTGAGGCCTGAACCATTAAATCTTTTTTGCATGAAAAAACAAAACGAATATAAAAAATATTTACCATTTAATTTCCTGTTTATAGACTCCAATTGTTTCACTTCAACATTTTCACTTTTGTACGGAAAAATCTTAATTTTTAAAATAACTGTCAGATAAATGTAGTGCGACAGAGGTATGAGATGGCATACGAGGAAAATACTCAAGTACAAGTACATCAAATTTGTACTGAAGTGCAGTACTTGAGTAAATGAGTTACTGTATAAACCCATGTGGCGGAGGTCACTGACCGTGGAAGTAACTCTTGACCTTGAGGTATCCCACACTGAGCCGGAGCACTGACAGTTTGTCCAGGCGACCTCTGACCTCCTGGGAGAACGGCAGCATGTCGGTGAGTCGGTCCAGTTCGCCGTTCAGACGGTCCCGGTGGCGTTTGGACGGATTGGTCTTCACAGGCGGAGGCTTCACGCTGAAACAACACAAAGAGTTGTTGAGTGATTTTTTTTTTCCTGCTAAAACACTTTTTCGCTTCTCGAAAATCGACGAGTGTGGGAGTTTTTTTGGTACCAGGTAGGTTTTCATATCCTGTACGTGGATGTAAGAGATACTGATGCTCTGACTGTTCCTGCTCATGAAAACAATATGCCTGTTTGAAAAAATTCCACTGTTTGAATTTCTGAGAGACGCTGCTGCGGGTTGCTGCCCAAATAAACTGAGAACCACATCAAACGAAGCGTCGAGAGGCCGAGAGCGTGGCTCATACTTCTGTTATTACACGACTGGAAAACACTCCGAGTTTCAGCATTTAGCACGCTCACTCACGTTTAGTCTGTGTGTACAAGAAACACCCGAAATATTAGATTTACTCATTATTGAAAACCACAAAGTTAAGTGGAAGAAGCGGAAAATTTTATGTACTTGCCGCCACTTTTTACTCCACTGCTAACAGAGACGGAGTTCATTAAATGTGATGTTTTTCGTGGAGATTGGATACATTTTGGCAAGATTGTGTATTTTTGTTAATATTTGAATTTCAGCTCCTACAATAAGTCTAAAATACACTGTGGAAACTAAATAGTTACATTCAGACTGTTCAGGTCAAAAAAATGCTCCATTGAAAAAAAACCCATTCAAACTGACATTTTTGATCCCACAGCCATCAGAGCAGAAAAACAGGACTTGTATTATTTCTGGGTGTCATTTTGTCATTTTGACTATTTTCCACCTGATGAGGTCATTTTGACCATATTTGGCATATGGAGGAAATACATGCTGTTTCCACGAGGAGACCTGTGACAATATCACAGTTCATCCGACAGCCGTTTAAAATATTTCAGTCTGGATTAAAAATGTTGGAGCGACGCCTGCTGAAGCTAACACGGCTAAAAACAGAACAAACATATTCGGAGCAGAGCAGCCAAAAACAGAGTTACGTCATGATTTTGAGATGACTGTTGATCTTCCACCTGGCCTGCACCGTTATTACTACAAATTACCACAATGTAATTCCTCTCCGACGTGTCGGGACACGCAGCGGCCCCGTGAGCCATTCCTGCCTGACTGAACGCAGATCTGAGGGCAGAGATGGAGGGAAGAGGAGAGGCAACGAGGCAGGCGAGAGAAAACACCAGAGACGAAAAACATCAGAGCGGAGAGAAAAATTTAGATCTGAGAAATGTTATGATTTTATATTTAAAAATACCCACACGTATATATTTTACTCTGTTGGAAACACTTTGTTGCAGCTCAAAGTTTGGACCTTGCAGAAACATGTTTTTAGAGACAGAAACAAGTCACAAGTCATAAGTAAGTCTCAAAATTTTGCACTCAAAAAGAAAAAAATCTGAGTTTTAAACTATGAATTTGGGTCCTAAACAAGTCACAATGCACCAAATGTTATGCCATTTTAAAACAAAGTATTTTTTCTAGACTACCACAGAGTTTTTGTGCCAAAACAAAATAATCTTTAAAAGTATTTTTTTCCAACTGGCGCTCAGTAATGTAATTTTAATTCTTCATGGTTCTCACCTGCGACTTGACTGGATGCTGTCATTTCGGGACAATTAGTGTTCAAGTCCGAGTCAAGCTTTTTGATTTCTTTTTTTAAAAATGTATAAAAATGCAATTAGCATGTTAGCAAGGGATGTCCCATAAATTAAGAGAAATGAGGACAAGGTGACAAGATTTTTTTTTTTTTTTTTTTTTTTTAAATCTTGAAAAAAATCTTGAAAAAAAATTAAATAAATATGCATATATATATAGTTTACCTTTTTTTGCTTAATTTCAGTAAATTTTCTCATATTTCATTACACATGTTACAAAAATGTCAAGAAAACTATATTTACATTTACATATTTATAATTTTAAATACTTACAAATATAATTTATATAATTATAAATATTACAATAATACAACAATATAAAATATATTATAGTAGTAATTATTAACTTTTTATAAACATTTTTTTGTTTGTTTACCTTTTTTTTGGCCAAAATTTCAGTTAATTTTCTCCTAATTTGTAAACCATGTTACTGTCACAAATCAAGCCAATTTGCTCAAGTTTCAAAGGGTTAAAAAACAGAACTTCCAGCACTGCCACAAAAGTACACAAAATATCTCAAATTGGCAACTCCTCAATGAGTAATGTTGCAGTATATTTTTGCATACTTGTATGGCCTGTAAGTGTGATTCTGAATACAGGACTTCACCTGTAAGAGTACTTATACACTATGGTATCGATGTGTTTTGAGTAAGTAAAAGTATTTCTCCCACCATCACCTGCTTGACCTTATCTGGCCTTGACGTCATCACCTTCGCGTGACACTTGCTGCAGGTAGACTACCTGTCCCCCCGTCCCGGAAATCATAAATCACCAAAATAAAACGACCTGAATGACTGCTGTCTCGGTGGATACACGAGGTGAGTGTAAAATTGGCATAATAATTATAATTACGCGGTAATTATGACAGTGGTGATGGCTTATTGATCAAACCGCAATGACCCGTAATAACCCCGCCAACGGTGCACAGTTCAGGCCTGTTTCATAGCCCGAGGAGACACAAAAACAACATTTTTAATGTCCAAAACTGACCTTTTCTGAACGGGTTTCTTCCTCCTCTTCACCGCGTACACCCCTCTGTCCCCCGGCATGGTGCTGCTCCGGTTTCCTCCTCAATTTTCTCCTGACATTCACTTCAAAATTTTAAAAAAAGGCATAAAAAGTTTGGTTTTCTTTAGCGTCCAGACACACCCTGTATGTTTACCTCCACCAAAGCTCCTTTAAAAAACAGGTGATTTCACTAAAACGCGGCTCAGTCGGACACGGGACTGAAATAATCCAGATTCATGGAGTCTGGCAGCATTTTTTGGAGACGCTGTGTCTGTCGGAGACTCGTTTGAAGAGTCACAAACTTTTCAAAGGAAGTTCAGAAACACACACACCAGACAGTCCTCCTGTGTGTCTGCCCCCGCTGCAGCCAATCAGAGCCTCCGTAACATCCGCGCAGCTTTGCGTCGACGCCTCTGATTGGTCAAAACTTCTCCTTTGTTTCTCAACTGTAAAAACACAAAAACTGTACATGAAAAAGTACTTTTTTTTAATTGTGGGTTGTTAAAAAAAAGTTGTTTCTTTCAAGTTCAGATTTAAAGTTATAGTGGCAGCAGCAGCAACACTTTCCATCGACATAGTCTTGTTTTTCAAGGTTAAGATTTTTTTTTTTTTTACCTGAAATCGTGACTCCATCCTGTGGAGGTTAAAGTCATCACAGGTTAACTGCTGGTAAATAAAATAAAATACAATTCTGGCATTTTTAGACCTTGTGTATCTATTAATTTGCACTGCTCCTTTTTTAAATAAACTGAACCTAAACCTAAACCTAATAAAATAAAATAAAACAAAACAAAATAAAAATATAATATAATGTTAAAAATAAAAAAATTCTGGCATTTTTATACCTTGTGTATTTTCTAATTTGTACTATCCCCTTTTAAATACACTTAATCTATTCCTTAAAAAAAAAAATTAGAAAGAATAACAATAATAAGATTAGGCAACAATAAAATAACATGATATTTAAACAAAAACATAACAAAGTAAAATAAAATCTAATAAAGCAAAATCAATTAAACACAAAAAATAAAGATTATATAATAAAATAAGACAAGATAACATAAAACAAAACAAACTGAGGCAAAATAAAATAAAAAAAAAAAACCGCAGGGAAAAAAAAAACAAAATAACAAACTAAAATCAAAGTAAAACAAAACAAAATAAAAAAAAACAGTAAAATAAATTAAAGCAAAATGAAAAAAAAAAAAAATTAAATACAATAAAGCAAAGAAAAGTCACATAAAGCAATACGAAGTAAAGTAAAATAATACAAATTACAAAACCCCCAAAGTGAAGTAAAATAAAAATAAAGTAGAAAAATATAACTAAATATCATAAAACAAATTTTAAAAAAGCAAGTCTTATGCAGATTTTTAATCACCAAATATTATTAAAAATGCCCGAAATACATAATTTTTTATAAATCTGAATCAGTAATCTAAAATAAAAAATAAAGAGACCAGATTTATTGCATAATACATTTTGTACTACAGAACTACAGATTCTCATACAGAAAGTACCTCAATCATGATTCAAAAAAAAAAAAAAAAAAAATCAACAAAGGTAATAACCACTGCTTTTACAGTTTAGGGTCAGAAAAAAGACATTTATGTTCACAGCTACACCGTTGTATTAAGATATGATTGATTGTTTTATGATTGATTATAAAAAACATAACTGGAATGTGATCAAAAATCAAAACAGCAGAGACTTTGGTTTCTCCCAGGGGAACTCCTCTCGGCCAAAGTGACCGTAGCAGGCGGTGGCTTGGTAAATCGGCCGCTTCAGACCCAGCTCTCTGCAAAATAAATCAACATTACACTGGTATTATTATTCTTTAATTATTTATTTAATGTTCATTTAAAAGGGACATAGCACATTAATGCTTATCTGTAAAAAATAGTAATGTAAATATGCTGAAGGTGGCAGGATTGGTAATTTACATCCCTATGGATGGCAGGTAACAGACAATAAAAAATGAATTAATTAAAAAATAAATTAATAAATAAAAAACAAAACAATTCATTCAATAGATGATTTATTTTATTCATACAAAAAATAATGCAACAATACATACATATATTTACATAAAAACACTAGAAATATGATGAGCTGATAAAAAAACTCCACATACTTGACGATGACTCCAGGTCTCAGGTCAAAGTTCTTCTGGACGATCTGCAGCAGCTCGTCTTCGTCCCTGTTCGACGAGCCGTAGTGAAACACTGAGACGGAGAGCGGGTGGCTCACTCCGATCGCGTAGGAGATCTGAGGACGTCAATACTTTCAGTCATTATTGATCAGCTATCAGGAATATTTCCAATCTCACAGACAGATTTCAAGATTATCAAGAAGCGTCAGTGTTTGATTTGACTTGTGTACTTATTTGGTCACAAGGGTCTTAAAAATGTTACCTAAAATTCTCAAACTTAAATTAGGTTTTGCATCAAGGCCTTTGTTTCTAATCCAAGACACTTGGCTTGATTTCTTTTAAAAAACTCAACATTAAATAGCCCAGAAATATGCAAGAAATTAGTTTAATAATGACAAGAAAAATACCTGAAAATAGGCAAAAGAAAAAAAGAAAGAATCATAATAAAAGGATAATAATAATAATAATAATAATAATAATAATAATAATAAATTTTTTGGGACTATATGAATCCAAGCTATTATTATTATTATTATTATTATTATTATTATTATTATTATTATTATTGTTATCCTTTTATTATGATTCTTTCTTTTTTTTCTTTTGCCTATTTTCAGGTATTTTTCTTGTCATTATTAAACTAATTTCTTGCATATTTCTGGGCTATTTAATGTTGAGTTTTTTAAAAGAAATCAAGCCAAGTGTCTTGAATTAGAAACAAAGGCCTTGATGCAAAACCTAATTTAAGTTTGAGAATTTTAGGTAACATTTTTAAGACCCTTGTGACCAAATAAGTACACAAGTCAAATCAAACACTGACACTTCTTGATAATCTTGAAATCTGTCTGTGAGATTGGAAATATTCTTGATAGCTGATCAATAATGACTGAAAGTATTGACGTCCTCAGATCTCTACTACGCGATCGGAGTGAGCCACCCGCTCTCCGTCTCAGTGTTTCACTACGGCTCGTCGAACAGGGACGAAGACGAGCTGCTGCAGATCGTCCAGAAGAACTTTGACCTGAGACCTGGAGTCATCGTCAAGTATGTGGAGTTTTTTTTATCAGCTCATCATATTTCTAGTGTTTTTATGTAAATATATGTATGTATTGTTGCATTATTTTTTGTATGAATAAAATAAATCATCTATTGAATGAATTGTTTTGTTTTTATTTATTAATTTATTTTTTAATTAATTCATTTTTTATTGTCTGTTACCTGCCATCCATAGGGATGTAAATTACCAATCCTGCCACCTTCAGCATATTTACATTACTATTTTTTACAGATAAGCATTAATGTGCTATGTCCCTTTTAAATGAACATTAAATAAATAATTAAAGAATAATAATACCAGTGTAATGTTGATTTATTTTGCAGAGAGCTGGGTCTGAAGCGGCCGATTTACCAAGCCACCGCCTGCTACGGTCACTTTGGCCGAGAGGAGTTCCCCTGGGAGAAACCAAAGTCTCTGCTGTTTTGATTTTTGATCACATTCCAGTTATGTTTTTATAATCAATCATAAAACAATCAATCATATCTTAATACAACGGTGTAGCTGTGAACATAAATGTCTTTTTTCTGACCCTAAACTGTAAAAGCAGTGGTTATTACCTTTGTTGAATTTTTTTTTTTTTTTTAATCATGATTGAGGTACTTTCTGTATGAGAATCTGTAGTTCTGTAGTACAAAATGTGTATTATGCAATAAATCTGGTCTCTTTATTTTTTATTTTAGATTACTGATTCAGATTTATAAAAAATTATGTATTTCGGGCATTTTTAATAATATTTGGTGATTAAAAATCTGCATAAGACTTGCTTTTTTAAAATTTGTTTTATGATATTTAGTTATATTTTTCTACTTTATTTTTATTTTACTTCACTTTGGGGGTTTTGTAATTTGTATTATTTTACTTTACTTCGTATTGCTTTATGTGACTTTTCTTTGCTTTATTGTATTTAATTTTTTTTTCATTTTGCTTTAATTTATTTTACTGTTTTTATTTTGTTTTGTTTTACTTTGATTTTAGTTTGTTATTTTGTTTTTTTTTCCCTGCGGTTTATTTTTATTTTATTTTGCCTCAGTTTGTTTTGTTTTATGTTATCTTGTCTTATTTTATTATATAATCTTTATTTTTTGTGTTTAATTGATTTTGCTTTATTAGATTTTTTTTACTTTGTTATGTTTTGTTTAAATATCATGTTATTTTATTGTTGCCTAATCTTATTATTGTTATTCTTTCTAATTTTTTTTTTAAGGAATAGATTAAGTGTATTTAAAAGGGGATAGTACAAATTAGAAAATACACAAGGTATAAAAATGCCAATTTTTTTTTATTTTTAACATTATATTATATTTTTATTTTGTTTTGTTTTATTTTATTTTATTAGGTTTAGGTTTAGGTTCAGTTTATTTAAAAAGGAGCAGTGCAAATTAATAGATACACAAGGTCTAAAAATGCCAGAATTGTATTTTATTTTATTTACCAGCAGTTAACCTGTGATGACTTTAACCTCCACTGGATGGAGTCACGATTTCAGGTAAAAAAAAAAAATCTTAACCTTGAAAAACAAGACTATGTCGATGGAAAGTGTTGCTGCTGCTGCCACTATAACTTTAAATCTGAACTTGAAAGAAACAACTTTTTTTTAACAACCCACAATTAAAAAAAAGTACTTTTTTCATGTACAGTTTGTGTTTTTACAGTTGAGAAACAAAGGAGAAGTTTTGACCAATCAGAGGCGTCGACGCAAAGCTGCGCGGATGTTACGGAGGCTCTGATTGGCTGCAGCGGGGGCAGACACACAGGAGGACTGTCTGGTGTGTGTGTTTTGAACTTCCTTTGAAAAGTTTGTGACTCTTCAAACGAGTCTCCGACAGACACAGCGTCTCCAAAAAATGCTGCCAGACTCCATGAATCTGGATTATTTCAGTCCCGTGTCCGACTGAGCCGCGTTTTAGTGAAATCACCTGTTTTTTAAAGGAGCTTTGGTGGAGGTAAACATACAGGGTGTGTCTGGACGCTAAAGAAAACCAAACTTTTTATGCCTTTTTTTAAAATTTTGAAGTGAATGTCAGGAGAAAATTGAGGAGGAAACTGGAGCAGCACCATGCCGGGGGACAGAGGGGTGTACGCGGTGAAGAGGAGGAAGAAACCCGTTCAGAAAAGGTCAGTTTTGGACATTAAAAATGTTGTTTTTTTTGTGTCTCTCCTCGGGCTATGAAACAGGCCTGAACTGTGCACCGTTGGCGGGGTTATTACGGGTCATTGCGGTTTGATCAATAAGCCATCACCACTGTCATAATTACCGCGTAATTATAATTATTATGCCAATTTTACACTCACCCTCGTGTATCCACCGAGACAGCAGTCATTCAGGTCGTTTTATTTTGGTGATTTATGATTTCCGGGACGGGGGGGCAGGTAGTCCACCTGCAGCAAGTGTCACGCGAAGGTGATGACGTCAAGGCCAGATAAGGTCAAGCAGGTGATGGTGGGAGAAATACTTTTACTTACTCAAAACACATCGATACCATAGTGTATAAGTACTCTTACAGGTGAAGTCCTGTATTCAGAATCACACTTACAGGCCATACAAGTATGCAAAAATATACTGCAACATTACTCATTGAGGAGTTGCCAATTTGAGATATTTTGTGTACTTTTGTGGCAGTGCTGGAAGTTCTGTTTTTTAACCCTTTGAAACTTGAGCAAATTGGCTTGATTTGTGACAGTAACATGGTTTACAAATTAGGAGAAAATTAACTGAAATTTTGGCCAAAAAAAAGGTAAACAAAAAAAAAAATGTTTATAAAAAGTTAATAATTACTACTATAATATATTTTATATTGTTGTATTATTGTAATATTTATAATTATATAAATTATATTTGTAAGTATTTAAAATTATAAATATGTAAATGTAAATATAGTTTTCTTGACATTTTTGTAACATGTGTAATGAAATATGAGAAAATTTACTGAAATTAAGCAAAAAAAGGTAAACTATATATATATGCATATTTATTTAATTTTTTTCAAGATTTTTTTCAAGATTTAAAAAAAAAAAAAAAAAAAAAAAAAATCTTGTCACCTTGTCCTCATTTCTCTTAATTTATGGGACATCCCTTGCTAACATGCTAATTGCATTTTTATACATTTTTAAAAAAAGAAATCAAAAAGCTTGACTCGGACTTGAACACTAATTGTCCCGAAATGACAGCATCCAGTCAAGTCGCAGGTGAGAACCATGAAGAATTAAAATTACATTACTGAGCGCCAGTTGGAAAAAAATACTTTAAAGATTATTTTGTTTTGGCACAAAAACTCTGTGGTAGTCTAGAAAAAATACTTTGTTTTAAAATGGCATAACATTTTTGGTGCATTGTGACTTGTTTAGGACCCAAATTCAAGTTTAAAACTCAGATTTTTTTCTTTTTGAGTGCAAAATTTTGAGACTTTACTTATGACTTGTGACTTGTTTCTGTCTCTAAAAACATGTTTCTGCAAGGTCCAAACTTTGAGCTGCAACAAAGTGTTTCCAACAGAGTAAAATATATACGTGTGGGTATTTTTAAATATAAAATCATAACATTTCTCAGATCTAAATTTTCTCTCCGCTCTGATGTTTTCGTCTCTGGTGTTTTCTCTCGCCTGCCTCGTTGCCTCTCCTCTTCCCTCCATCTCTGCCCTCAGATCTGCGTTCAGTCAGGCAGGAATGGCTCACGGGGCCGCTGCGTGTCCCGACACGTCGGAGAGGAATTACATTGTGGTAATTTGTAGTAATAACGGTGCAGGCCAGGTGGAAGATCAACAGTCATCTCAAAATCATGACGTAACTCTGTTTTTGGCTGCTCTGCTCCGAATATGTTCTGTTTTTAGCCGTGTTAGCTTCAGCAGGCGTCGCTCCAACATTTTTAATCCAGACTGAAATATTTAAACGGCTGTCGGATGAACTGTGATATTGTCACAGGTCTCCTCGTGGAAACAGCATGTATTTCCTCCATATGCCAAATATGGTCAAAATGACCTCATCAGGTGGAAAATAGTCAAAATGACAAAATGACACCCAGAAATAATACAAGTCCTGTTTTTCTGCTCTGATGGCTGTGGGATCAAAAATGTCAGTTTGAATGGGTTTCAATGGAGCATTTTTTGACCTGAACAGTCTGAATGTAACTATTTAGTTTCCACAGTGTATTTTAGACTTATTGTAGGAGCTGAAATTCAAATATTAACAAAAATACACAATCTCTTTCAAAATGTATCCAATCTCCACGAAAAACATCACATTTAATGAACTCCGTCTCTGTTAGCAGTGGAGTAAAAAGTGGCGGCAAGTACATAAAATTTTCCGCTTCTTCCACTTAACTTTGTGGTTTCAATAATGAGTAAATCTAATATTTCGGGTGTTTCTTGTACACACAGACTAACGTGAGTGAGCGTGCTAAATGCTGAAACTCGGAGTGTTTTCCAGTCGTGTAATAACAGAAGTATGAGCCACGCTCTCGGCCTCTCGACGCTTTGTTTGATGTGGTTCTCAGTTTATTTGGGCAGCAACCCGCAGCAGCGTCTCTCAGAAATTCAAACAGTGGAGTTTTTTCAAACAGGCGTATTGTTTTCATGAGCAGGAACAGTCAGAGCGTCAGTATCTCTTACATCCACGTACAGGATATGAAAACCTACCTGGTACCAAAAAAACTCCCACACTCGTCGATTTTCGAGAAGCGAAAACGTGTTTTAGCAGGGAAAAAAAATCACTCGACAACTCTTTGTGTTGTTTCAGCGTGAAGCCTCCGCCTGTGAAGACCAATCCGTCCAAACGCCACCGGGACCGTCTGAACGGCGAACTGGACCGACTCACCGACATGCTGCCGTTCTCCCAGGAGGTCAGAGGTCGCCTGGACAAACTGTCGGTGCTCCGGCTCAGTGTGGGATACCTCAAGGTCAAGAGTTACTTCCACGGTCAGTGACCTCCGCCACATGGTTTATACAGTAACTCATTTACTCAAGTACTGCACTTCAGTACAAATTTGATGTACTTGTACTTGAGTATTTTCCTCGTATGCCATCTCATACCTCTGTCGCACTACATTTATCTGACAGTTATTTTAAAAATTAAGATTTTTCCGTACAAAAGTGAAAATGTTGAAGTGAAACAATTGGAGTCTATAAACGGGAAATTAAATGGTGAATATTTTTATATTCGTTTGTTTTTTCATGCAAAAAGGATTTCATGGTTCAGGCCTCACAAATGTGCAGATCTGCTGCTTTTCCTGTTTAATATTTTAAAAATATAAGGTGACAACTTACAAAAAAAATGCCCAAAAATTAGACAGTAATTCATAAAAACTTACAGGAAAATTACCTGAAAATAAGCAAAAGGAAAAAAAAAAAAGAAACAATCAAAATGCAAGAAAATGACCTCAAGAAAATGTTAAAAAATTAATTTTTTTCTGTAGCATAATTTTAAATAAATGATTAAGAGAACTGCAAATAAGGTTTCCTGGACATTTTTCCCACTTTTTTTTTTTTTTGGATAAATAATAATCCCCCAAGCAAATTTTCAGATTATATCTCTGTCTCCTCTTACTTTTTTAAAAAAATTTAATTTAATTTTTTTAAGCAGTTTGCGGGATATTTATCGCCAAGTAGCTGGTTATGGTTTTTTTCTGTGGTTTTTGAAAGAAATAAAAACAATTTTCTCTGGTTTCAGAGATTTAAACGCTGGTTAAAGCATCTGAATGTTGCACCAGAAAACAGATGTTTACCCAGGTGTTAAAGGTTTAAAAACATTGTTGAAATCGCTCAAGAATATTAGGGTTTTCAGTTTGGACCGTGTGGTATTAGTACTTTTACCTAAGAAAGTGATCGAAATACTTGCTGCACTGCTGGTGGTGACTGAAATATTGAAAGTGAGAGACAACATATGTGGGATCAGAGTGTGTGTGTGGTGTGCAAATATGCAGCTGTGGACATTTTTGTGGCGGCGCCGTGAGTGTGTGTGGTGTCGGAGAGGGAACCTGACACTGTGAATAATGAATAGTGTCCCTGCTGGGAGGGAAACAGGAGAGTGTGCTGCAGGCGCAGATCGGACTCTACGTAAAGAAACACGAGACAGGCGGACAGAGAACAGTAGGCCCTTATTCTGACGCTGATCACACACACACACACACACACACACACACACACACACACACAGACTCAAAGATGGCAGTTTGTGGCTTAAAACCGACGTGTAAAACACTAAATACCTCATACACACCAATTTCAAATAATCCAAACTATCCCTTTAACCGTAAGGTCCCACACTTGTATCACTCTGCACTCAAAATGCGCTTATTAATAATATTATTTTCTCCTTTCTTGAGTTTTTTTTAAACTATCATCAGTCCTAATCATAAATATCAAATATTCATTAATATTCAGAATTTTAACCCTGTAAATGCCAGGTTTTTGTCATGATGCCACTGTGTTTTTAGATATACTACATGCAAAGTAGTTTTTTTTTTGATGATGACAGTCTGGGATATGTCAGTGATTAGCAGCAACATTAATTGTGACAGTGCACCAATTGGAAATGAATGCATTTTCTTCATGTGCCAAATAAAATATGCCCAATCCTGTGGGATCAAAAACTGCACTTTGAATGGCACTTTTTACATTTTTTTTAAGGTTTTTTAAACTTTTTTTTAGTTTCCAGTGTGTTTCAAACTTATTGTAGGAGCTGAGCTAAAACTTCAAAAATTAAACAAAAATACACAATCTTGCCAAAATGTATGCCATCTGCACGAACACAGCCAAAATGATCAAAGAATGAAGAATGAAAAGCACGTAAAAAGAGTCCCTATAGTTACATGAAATTACACGCTTACTGGTGCCATCGCTGAAACTAATTTTGCACCAAAGGAGTCCAGCTGGTCTTTCCTCTGTTTGTGCCTCTCTTGGCTGCTATCGGCCGGCTGATCGCTGCTGTTGACGGAGCAGAGGGGGTGCAGAGGGAGGAAGAGGAGGGCTGGAGGCTCTGCGGCACGCCGGCATGACATGAGGGCTGCTTGACAAGGCGACGCAGATGCAGAGTGTTTGTGAATGCAGCTTCACGCTGTTTTTATTTATTATATAACCACCCATAATAGATATGTGGTTTTAGATATGTTTTATTTATACTTATCAAACTTAATACAGTGTTTACAGAAAAGTGAGTGAGCTCCAAACAGAAAGAGAGCTGAGAGGTGAAGTATAACGAGACGAAGCCCATCAGATGGAGGTTATATCTGCATCGGCGCGCTCTGTCCCGTCCCGCCGTGCATCGCATCGTTATCTCCTCCTAAACTTTGATGTTCGTCCAGACACGAGCTGTTTGAGTTCAAAGGAAGTTAAAGGAAGTTTAAGTGTCAAAATCACAGACAAAGCTGTTTGCTGAATCGCTGTTTTTGACAATAAATCCGTCTCATATGACACTACGTAAAAATATGGGAAGATGGTAATGAGCAGCGAAATTAGTAAAAACTACAAGAAAATTACCTGATAATTTGTAATAATAATTTGTCTTAATTATTAACGTTAAGGTTTTTTCCCTCAATATTTTCCTGAGCTTGCTTAAAAATATTTCTAAAATTTATTAATTTGTGGAACATTTATTACCAAGTTGCTTATTGCCTTAGTGCCTCAAAAATAAAAATAACTTGTTACATAAGTTTAAAAACTTTATAATTATTATAATTTATAATTATAATTATAAATATAGTTTTTCCTAGCCTTTTTCTTTTTTGGTCCTTAGATATATATTTTTTATAAATTACATGAAAATAATCAACAACAAACGCCTCGACTGTACAAAGTCCAAAAATACTATAATTACTTATATAAGACACAGCCAGTGTGGTAAAGTTTGTAAACTGCACTTTTATGTTCACACACTTCAGTTTTTACTATTGCTCTTTGTTATTTAAGGTTATACAACATTCATTTCTATATTTAATTTCGTGTTATCACATGCCTACACTGTTTAGTAAATAAGAAACAAATGGGAAAATGACTTTCAAAAGTATTTAATTTTTAAAAAATGTATTTATTTTATGTATTTAATAGTATTTTTATCTTTACATTTTTTAAAAAAGAATAAATAAATATATATTTTAAATTAAAAAAAAATTAATAATAATTAATTATTATTATTATTATTATTATTATTATTATTATTATTATTATTATTATTATTATTATTATTATTATTATTATTATATAGTTTTCTGGACATTACTCTCTATTTTTGGATAATTTGAAGTAATATTCCCCTCTTTTTTAAGCAAAGTTTTGGGTAGTTCTTTTTGGTCACCTTTCACAAATTTCATTCATTTCCTTATTCAATATGAATATTTTTGGAAAAACTTTTACTTAAGTAACATTGTAAATCCAGGAGTTTTGATTATTAGAAATGTATCATAATGTATGTAAATGTAATGTATGCATGTAATGTAATGTAATGTAATGTATGTATGTAAATGTATAATAATATTTAAATAATTGAAGTAGTAATAGTAGTAATAGTGACAAAAAACTACCCAAACCTTAGTTTAAAAAGAGGTAGTTGGTAGTTATCAGCTGTGCTTCTTGTACACAACAAGTGAAATGATTAAAAGCTGAGGTTCTGTGTCTGTGTTTACTGGTGAAACTGGGAACTGAACTGAGCTCGGTTCAAAAACAAACAGCCTGGATGAAGCATATTTGCATACATGAAATGTCACAGGAGGCAGAAATAACAAGCCGCTCAGCACAGGATGAGGAAATGAAGCAACAGAGTGACTTCACCTCCGCTTTATTGCCTTGCAAATCTGCCTGTGGTGAAAGCAGAGCCCTTTGCCCCGACACATCTCTACACCGGCCTGCGCTCGCTGTAAGACGGCTGATGGTATGTAAACACTCAGAAAACGCCACAGAAAGTGAAATATGTTGCTTTTATTGTTAAATACTCAAACCGCAGGTCTAAATGTGTCAATGGACGTTTGGTGGCAGAGTTCATGGAAAGCAGGAAATGAAAGCAGTGTGTGTTCATGAGCTGACTTCTCTGTGGCGACGGCTCCTGTTGAGCCAATGAGACTTTGATTGAGGCAAGAAACGGTTAATGAGTAACGCAGGAGAAGGTGCAACCTTCAGCTCTGACTGTGTGACTTCATACAGTCACAAGAGGATCTCTGCGTTTGTTTATTACCACCAACAGGACTGGATAGGAGCTCTTTTTGGAGGATTTTGGGGGTTTTATATGAGGATATTTTTTGCTTGTGACTGAAAAACAGAGCTGCTATGGTGAGTGTTGTACTTTTTATACACTCAAGTTTAGTTAAATTATTATTTTTTATATATTTTTTGAATGTAATCAATTGTTTTTTAATCTTTATATCATCTAGAATAATTCTTTATCGGTTTGTTTGTGTGCACTTTGTGTTGACCAGGTTTATTTTCTGCATTAGGTTTTCATGTGACACACACACACACACACACACACACATAGACAGGCCTCTGTAAACTGACTCACAGCTGATAGCGCTCTTTTCCTGTTGACCTCTTAACATCCCTGTTGTTGCTGAAGTTTTGACCTATTTAACCCTTTGATACTGGACAAAGCTGCGTCAAATTCTGTCCGAAACACGGGGAGACGGAAACGAGCGACTCAACAAGACGAGGCCCAAAAATAAGCAAAACAAATTGTTAAAAAAAAAAAAATTTTGAACAAAATAACCTAAAAGTAAGTGAAAAAAGTAAAAATAAGAAACAAATGAGAAAAATTACTTTTAAAAGTATCTAATTTTGAAAAAAAAGTATTTATTTTATATATTAAACATATTTTTAAACAATAAATAAATAAATATATATTTTTAAATTATTATTATTATTATTATTATTATTATTATTATTATTATTATTATTATTATTATTATTATTATTATTATTATATAGTTTTCTGGATATTACTCTCTATTTTTTGGATAATTTGAAGTAATATTCCCCTCTTTTTTTATACAAATTTTTGGGTAGTTGTTTTGTAATATTTTTGGAAAAAATATTTTTTTGCCTCGTCAATCCACTAAAAGCGCCTAATTTGCATCTGACAGGCTCAGATTGTTATTATTATTGTCTGACATTTTAGATTCCTACAGATAAATAATTTAGTCAAACAGTAAGATTCTTTTTGTTTAACCAAAAAAAGCCCCAAAATCGCCGTCACCAAAGCCACCAGACTCCATTTAACCCTCAAATGTCCCTCAAACGGCAAAATAAAAAAATAAAATATAAAATAAAATAAAAAATAAGTCAAAGTTGACAAGGAAATGATCTGAAAAATTAGCTGGGGGTTATTATTAGATATGAAAAAAAAAACAGAAAAAATATCCAAAACTAATAGTTAAATAAATCTCTGTGAAGAGTGAATTATAAGAAATGAAGTTAAAAGACTGCAGCGGTTTCTACTCCCACGTTTCACTTTCAGCTGGTTTTTGTGGTGGGAGGTTTATAGCTAAAAATAAAACAATTTCCCCGTTTTTTTTTCCAGGCTGACACAAGCTCGCAGTCACCGGCCTCTGCCTCGTCGGCCAAACTGGACGCGGTGCAGGGTCAGGTGAACGAGGTCAAAGTTATTCTCAAAGACAACATCAGCAAAGTGCTGGAGAGGGGCGACCGACTAGATGACCTCATCGGCAAAACTGACGACCTGCAGGCGTCCGTGAGTATCTGATCAAGACTGTAGCTGCAGCGTGAACTCATCACTCTGACGTTTATGGATAATTTTTCACATGGCTCATATATGAAACTATTAAACTATATATGACTATTGCAGTACAATTGTTAGAATCTGCAGTTTTATGGTATTTTATATCTACTTTACTGCATTTCGGATGGAAATATCATACTTTTTTTCTTGCTATAGTTACTAGATGCTTTATTTAATTAGAATTTACTATAAAAAACATGATATTCTTATAAATTAGGTGGTTTCAAACATTTTTTTCTTGTGATACAAAAAAAAACCTTGTCAAGTTGCTGCATTTCCCCTTTAAACTTCCCTAACAAGCTCATTTAAATAACTGTTTGAAGCCCAAAGAGTTTAAATAAAACAATATTGAAAAATAAGACAAATAGTAGAGAAATGTTCAAAAATACGACAATGGGACTGTGTATTAGATTTATTTTTTTTCTTTGCTGCTTCATTTATCGTCTCACAAACTCGACCCATTTATCCTCATTATGTGCAGTTTTACTCATTTATATAGAAGCCCATTTACGCCAATGTGTCGAGAAAAAAAAGACAATGCATGTCATTACATAATTTCTTTAAATGATGACCTACTTTTCACAAAAAAGTGATTTTTTTGCAGCATAATCAGAAACTTAAAAAAACACATTTCAAGGTAATAAGAAAATCTGTCAAATAAATGAAAATTTAAAAAAATATATATATATATAAAAAATCCCAAAGTAACTTATTTTAAAATACTGTTTTGGGATAGGCTGTTGCCATTAAGAAAGTAAATAAATATTTTGAGATACTACGTGATTATTTTGGGTTTTTTTTTTTTGTTTTTTGGGGGTTTTTTGCCATACAGAATTATTTTCGTGATTTTAAATCATTATTTTGAGTTATTCAATCATTATTACGAGATATTAAATCATTATTTCGAGAAACTAAGTAATTATTTTTGAGATAAAACGTAAACATTTTGAAGTCATTATTTTGACCTAACATTATTACGAGGAGGCAATTAATTTGTGAGACTAATATTAAATTATTATTTCAAGATACCAAATCCTAATTTTGAGATATTTAGCCATTATGAGATATTAAATCATTATTTCCAGATACTAGATCGTTATTTGGAGATACCTAGAAATATTATTATTTTTTGAGTTACAAAGTCAATATTACGAGATAAGTCATTTGAGATATTTAGTCATGAGATATTAAATCATTATTTAGAGATATTAAGATATTCTTTTGAGTTGCAAAGTCAATATTACGAGATAAGTCGTTATTTGAGATATGAGATAAGAGTAAGACTTATTATTAAGTTTATTATTTCAAGACACTAACTAAATGTCAGGAAAATTTGTCAATATAATGACTTAAAGGACTTTTTTTGTTTTAACAGTCGAATAGTTTTTATTTATTTTATTTTTTTTACTGGCTGAAATGGGCTTCCATACATCCGATCTATTAAAAGACTACAGTTTAAAATAATATTTTTTTCTCTTCAGGCTGACTCGTTCCAGAGGACGTCTACACGCGTTGCCAGGAAATACTGGTGGAAAAACATTAAAATGATGATAATAATCGGTGTGATTGTGGTGATCATCATCGTCCTCATCATCCTCTTCGCCACGGGTGTTATATAAAATCTATCCGCGCTCTTTTCACCAGCTCAGGACTGAACGCAACGGCGACGGCGGACAAAGCTCACCCACATTTTATCGGGCTTTTTAATTGTTCTCATGAGGGTCTCTTATCATTTCAGCTCAAACATTTCAAGAAATATTTATGTAAATTTAAAAGGTACATTACTTTGTAAAATAAATTAATCTTATCGATTAGTTTTCAAAGCTGCAAATTGTTAGAAACTTGGCTGAAAAACTTCCTTGAACACTCCAACAGTCTTTACATGTAATAATATTTCACAAAGGATCACAAATCCAAATTAACTTTTCATTATTTTTATTTTTTGTCCAATTACCTGTATATACTGTATGTTCATGACTGTCAGACTCTGTAATAACATATGTATTATATGACTGATGACTAAGATAAAGAGGATAACATTGTATGCATTCTTCGCTACCACAAAACTGGATATAAGTGTGATTTTTTTGCAACCAAGCTAACATTTAAGTTATGTAATAAATGAAGCAAAAACCCACAAACAGCATTTGAGAACATTAAATACAAAAACAAAAGCAAAGGATGAGGAAACTTTGCCGCAATCTAAATAAATGCAAAACACCCAAACTTTTTTTTTTTAAGGTACAACAAATACTCTGGTAAATATAGAGGAAATATAAAGTAGGTCATAGAGCTCTTCTTTTAGTTTTAACGATCATCTTAGTGATCTTTGCTGGAAACCATCATCTCTCTGGCCAATTCTCGGCGAGCCCGCTGCTGCTTTTCATCACTCTGAAACCTATGGGAAACAAACAAAAACAAATCAGCCTTAAGACGAATAAAAACGCTCACATCACAAAAACAAAAAAGGAATCCCCCGTGTTTATTATGTCCAATGTTTAAAGAAAAAAAACAATAAGAAAAAACAAATTATTTTAACATTTTACACTTTAAAAAAAAAAAGTTAGTCCATAAGCTAGAAATCCTGAAGTCAAAATACTAAATGGAAGAAACCTTCGATTGGTCAAAAAAAATAAAGTACACATTAAAGAAAGCATTACATGCCGGAAACTTCTTGTTTTACAGTAAGAGGAAAATTTGTTACAGGAAAATTAACAAAAGAGGAGTCTTTTCCATCGCTGTGAGTAACACAAAACAGAGCAATACATGTACACAAAGTAAAAGCACTTTATCCCCCCAACACAGTCTCGTCCAAAACCAGGTTTTAGCTCATGGACTACTGGCTAAATAAAGAAACAAGCATTTTAGATAAGATTAGCAATGCATGTGTGTTAACAATAGGAACTGGAAAGTCCAGAGCAAGCTGTACGTATCCTTTGAAAAGCAAATAGTTATTTTTTCATAATTATAATCATTACTTGTGGGGGAGTAAGGGCCTGTAAAAAATGACAATTACATGTGTATATTTAATTTTTTTTTTTTTACATTACAAACATTCGCAAAGAAATTAAAATGGAAAGAAAGATGACAAAGCTGGACGTGTCCCATATTGTTTAGTTTAGAAATGCTGATACAGGATGTTGTAAGACCATACCAAATGGCAGCATTCGAGAGCGTATGCTTCTCGTACCCGGTCCGCATTGAGCGGGCCCTGAGAGTATCTGGGAGTCAGCTCATGGCCTGCAAGGAAGCTCCGCTGGCAGGTACAAACAAGGTATGTCAGAGTTAGGAGACAACATACTTCCTTTTCTGTTTCCTTTGCACATCCTTAACTTTGGCATCCATTTACTGTAGTAGTAGTACTTTACCTGTTAACTTTACAGTTAAAAAGAAAAAGAAAAAAGAAGGTGCAAAAGAGGCAGCAGAAGGCCGGCTGTTAACATAATCGTGTAGCCTCTATGTTACCACTACTGTAAAGCACTTGAGGGTGCTGAGAAAAAGAAATTTACAAGAAGAAATTATACATAATGTTACCAAACAGCAAATTAAATATAACTACTTTAACTTTAAAGTAAGAGGTGTATTTTTTGTCTTTACATACCTACTTAAGGATGAGTTTCCTCCGTTAATACGGCTTGTAACTGTTGGCGTGGCCACGCCGTGGCGACTTGCCGTATCCACCAGATTGATCTACAGGTGTGGCACAAAATATGAATACAGGCGTTTTTATCATTAAAGGTGAAGTGTGTAAAATTTGGGGGGGATTTGGTGGCGTCTAGTGAATTCCTTTAATTTCTATTAGGTGCTCTGTCACAATAAATGTTGCTGCAAATCATTAACACATCTCAGGCTGTGATATTTATTAATAAATACATAAATAAAATCTGCTTAGCATGTAGTATATTTAAAACATGCATTTTTTTCATCTATAAACATTTTACCATCAACACAAAAATCTGGCATTTAAAGGGTTAAAATTCTTAAAATCAATTAATATTTGATATTTTAGATTAGGACTGATGTTAGTAAAAAAAACAAACAATTAAAGTAGAAAATAATATTAATGTTTTTTTTTTTAATACCCTGATTTTGAAAAGTGCATTTTGTATGCAGAGCAGTATGAGTGACACTGCACAAAAAATAATAATGTAAAAAAATCAATGCTGCTGCTAATCACTGACATATCCAAGTCTGGGATAAACAAAAAAATCTACTTAACATGTAGTTTATTCTTTTTTTTCCATCTAAAAACACAGAGGCATCATTACAAAAACCTGGAAAATTAATGAATATTTGATATTTATGATTAGGACTGATGTTGGTTAAAAATAGCTCAATGAAAATAGAAAATAATAATAATGTGTACATTTTTTAATGCTTGATTTTTAGAAGCACATTTTGATTCGAGTGTGTGTAACATTAAAGCGAGCCCTCAGGGTTAAAACAGCTATAAATACTGAATAAAGCAGTTTCACGTTACAAATCAGCGTTTCTCCGACATAAGTTAATGTGTGCTCACTTTTTTCTGATTCAAGAGGTTTTTACTGTGAGTCAAATTATTGGTGGAGGCCATTTAAAACGGATCAAAAACCAAAATAAGCAGGTTGAAAATCCACATATTCCGACAAACTTTCACAACTTCTTTTGCACGTCTGTCCGTCCTGGAAGAGGGATCCCTCCTCAGTCGCTCTTCCTGAGGTTTCTGCCGCTGTTTTCCCCGTTAAAGGGGTTTGTTTTGGGGAGTTTTTCCTGAGTGGATGTGAGGGTCTAAGGAAAGAGGGATGTCGAATACTGTAAAGCCCTCTGAGGTAAATTATAATTGTGATTAAGGGCTTTATAAATAAATCTGAATTGAATTCAACGTTGGCACGTCGCTGCGAGCGCATGTGAAATCACCTTTTTTCTCCAAATGTTCACGTTTTCACCAGAAGCCGGATTATCCAAAAAGTTTGTTTTCTCTTTATAACAAACCAATCTCATTATTTGAACTGCTAGAAACACTGAATAAATCAGTTTCACATTACGAACAGTTCAACTTCGGCTCTGCTCATCTGCTTCTTACTGCTGTGGCCGATTCAAAAACGCCAATGAACGAATCTGGAGCCAAACTGACCAGGTGATTAAAACCAGAAAAAACACCAAATAAACGCAGTTTCATGGTACAAATCAGTGTTTTTTGTTTGTTTTTTTTCCAACACTGCTCGTTGCAGAGCTGCTGCTTATTGCAGAAGCCTATGCAAAACATACATCCTGGATCATGCTATTACACTGGATGGGTGGACCTTGTTCAGAGCCGATAGGACACAAGACTCGAGTGCAAATAAAAAATGCACTGCAGTAACTGTATTATGCCATCAGCAGCAACATGCCAAAACAACCGGATGGAATATCATAGTAGCAGGTAATTTATCTCATCCTTCGACGCCAAAGACGTAGCAGGATCAAGGACAAATTGGAATTTCATTTTTTGAAGTATATTTGTTAAAAAATAGATAATAAATGTACCTTATATATAAATGTCTCATTCTAAGGTAACAAAAAATGATTGTTTTTTTCAAGTTATTATACACTAAAGAAAACAAAATTATCACATTATATTTCATTTCTGCCAATAAATCCCCCCAAACCCTACAAACTGGACCTTTAAAAAAAGAATATAAATGAACAAAATAATAATACAGGGAGTACTCACTGTTGTAGTCACCATATCCATAATAGTTGTTGTATCCGGGGTAATCATAGCCACCATATCCTCCATATCCTTGGTTACTGTAACCATAATTGCCATAATTCCCATAGCCTTGATTCCAGTAGTTGCCATAACCCTGGTTCCAATTTTGATTGGGACCTGCAATTAAACAAGATTTTAATTAAATGTACACGTCACATCTGTTGCACTCATCTCAACATTCAACAGCCATAATGTCTATTGGGGAATATGCCCTTTAAATCAAATTCATAGCATATTAAATAACATCATCACTTTTCATGTGCTGCTTTCAGACTCCTTTCACAAGTATTTAAATATTTGAACTCTTAAAAAATTGGTGCATTTTTTTTTAAAGGGAAAATGGCAATGATCAACTTGGTAAGAAATGTTCCAGATATTGCAAAAAATTAGTAGATTTAGAAAACTATTTTTTAAAAGCTAGGGGAAAAACTGTATTTCTAATGATCATAATTACATATTTAAAATCATGTAGCAGAATTATTAAAATGAATTTTAAGGACTTTTACTTCATCATTTTCTTCTTCCTTTTTAAAATACTAATTTTCGGGTAATTTTCCTGTACTTTTTTTTTTTACTAATTTCTTTCTAATTTTTGTGTCATTTCTTCTTTCGTTTCTCACGGCCTTCTTTCTGTGTTTTTTGATAGAAATTAAGCCATTTTGCACCAGTTTCATAGCGGTTAACATTGTGTGACCTAAAAGATATATTGTCAAGAAAACTTTAAGACAAACTAAAATTATTGCAGATAAGATTTTAAGATTTCTATGTATCTATTTATCCACTGAAGCGTACGGCGTGTGTCCCTGCCTCTTCAGAGCAAACACCACATCCATGGCGTGTTGGCGTGTTGGCGTGTTAGCGTGTTGGCGTGTTGGCATGCAGGCGGCAGAATCACGGATCACGTTCTCCAAGATGACCTTTAGCACACCACGGGTCTCCTCGTAGATCAGATCAGAGACGTGATCTGCCATGGTGAGCATGGCGCGGAATAGCAGGCGTGTTGATTTCCTTGATGATGTCACGGAGGACTTTACGGTGACGACTGGCGCCTCCTTTGCCTCTGACGCTCATCTCCTCTGATATTTATCGGGTTTACCAACAGCGGTGGGAAATATCTGGCATTCCTGGCTAGTTTTCTGAGCAAATTTGTGTTTCTCACTCTGCATGTGAAATTCCACTGCTTTGATTCCCATCATGTTGGCTGTTTTTTTGGTGTGTCCGTGTGAGGTCACAGAGACAGTTAAACAGGAAACAGCAGTAGGAGCAGAGGTCTTTGAAAACTATTCAGCGATTTCTTCTTTTTAGACATCTCTTATTTATTCAGTCTCTCTCTTTCAAACTCTGTGCAGGCTAACTTGGAATAATATTTTAGCGCTGCTTAGGAGGAGATGGACAGTAATTACTGACAAGGCATCGCTGCAATTTGCTTACGGGGCTTAAATTAGTGGGTTCACTCGGGTGTTGTGCTCCAATCAATGCCAATCGGAGCTGAATGTGCTAAAACTCAAGCCTACTGTAGAGTCATTTGACCCGGGTGTGAATGTTGACTGTATGCATTTTCACGGCAAAAAAAAAAAAAAAAAAAAAAAACATGTTAGTGGATGTTTGTGGGTTTTTTGTGCAGTGGGAATGACGCTTTCTTGGAGGCAACAGGACACCAGGATGTCTCATTGAGGGCATAAATTTTTAGATTTTTTTTATAATATAAAACTAACAATATAACCTTATAAGCAGTCGGCAAATCATATAAATAAAAATAAAAGAAACTTTAACAGGCTGTTTTAAGACCCCTTATATCCCCCTCTTTAATAACTTGGCAAGAAAGTGAGTTAGTGTATTTTCCAAAATGATAAACTGCTCCTTTTGAGAAATACTACTACAGTTTCTTCAAATAGATTATCACTATTTTGTTGACCAAAAGTTTAATTTATTTAAATTTATTGTTTAGTAGGAATCCTAAAGGTGAATCATTTCTATTTTTCTTAAAATTTAACACAAACGTTTTATTCACTCACCACCGCCTCGTCCTCGAGACCTGGAGGAGTATCCGCCTCGGCCTCCCCAGTACTGCTGCTGCTGGTACTGCTCCTTGGACATCGCCACTTTGATTTCACACTAAAGGAACAACAATTTAGTTGATTTATTTCCATCATGCATCTGCAATAAAAGTCACTGGGATTTGGGCGAACCAAATACAAGATCCTAAAGTTCTATTCAACAGAAAAAAAGCAGCCCGCACCTTGCTTAGTCCGATATTGTGGTACTTTTTCTCCATGATGGCCTTAACCGGCTCCTCCTCTTTGAACGTGATGAAGCAGAAGCCTCTCCTTTTGTTTGTTTTGTTCTCCATGGGAAGTTCAATTGACTCCACCTGCTCACATCATCAACGAAAGAAGAAAAACAATAAAACATATGCTGTATTTTATAACTTGTTTTTAATTTGACTTGTGATGTGCTATTGCATGTAGCTTTTTATTCTGTGTTTTATGTTCTTTTTTGTGTAGTTTTATGTTGTATTTTCTGTCTCGTCTTTTTCTTGGTATCACTTTATATCATGTCACGTCTTGTGTGTTTTTTCTCTTTTCTTCTTGTACAACTTTATATTTTCATGTCATTTCGCTGTGTGTTTGTTCTGACCTGTCGAGGGGCTGCTGATGCAAATAAACTCTCAATTATAATCTGGTACGATGCGTCAAATGGTAACATTTATGTTTTAAACTGTATATGATCCCTTTTAAATAAAGTAGTAGTAGCATGCAGAACCACTGGAAAGAAATATATAAAACTGATTTTAAAAAAAATTACCTCAATGTTCAGCAGTTTAAGTTTTAAAATTACATTTTTACTATTTTTATGTTGCTTTTATATTATTATTTTCTTTTAACACGGAAATGCTTTTATTTTGAAGACAGTATTCAGGCAAGAAAAGATGGAAATTAAGGAAAACACTGAAGTAACGCTAAGATAAATACAAAAAAGGAGAAATACCGTTCATCTTATATGAACGGTAAGAGTTCAGCTGCAGTCGAGTGGGCAACAAGGTATGAAGTGAAAGTTATTTGTGTCTAACTGTCTCATTATTTAGAGTTTTTGTGTATTTTACTACTTTAATGTGTCATTTGAGCAAAGTTTGCTTTCAGTTTATTTAATTTCCATTCAGCTCTTATGCTGATCAAAGAAGTTCTTCAAGGAAAAGTAAAACTACATTAGACCATCAGTCCAGGCTTTGTTTTTAATTCGGCTGATTATAATGATCCCAATGAGCCACAGCACCGACTAAAAGCCGCTCTTACCTCTCCGAAGGCACCGAAGTACTCTCTGACTTTCTCCTCGGGAGTGTCTGGAGAGAGACCGCCGACAAAGATCTTCTTCACAGGCTCTTTGCTCTTCATGGCTTTGGCTTTTTTGGGGTCAATGACCTTCCCGTTGAGTTTGTGCTCCTTCTGTGTGGCAACCTTCACAGCAAAATCATCAATTGGCAAAAAAGGTTGTGCAAAAAAAAACAATGTTCAAGTGTAAATTCAATTCTTCTGGTAATTGATTGTTTATGTGGAGAAATGTATAAATGTGTGTTTGACATATTTATCTTAAATTATATGTCAGCACTCTGAATGTGATATTATATGTACTCTGTTTTACAGACTGAATATAATGTAAGTGTTGCTTATGAAGCAGTACAACACCTTGTCAACACTTTCAGGTTCTTTGAAGAGCACAAAGCCAAAGCCCCTTGAGCGGCCGGTCATGGGGTCCAGTTTTAATGTGCAATCTACGACCTCCCCGTACTTGGAAAAGTAATCTTTCAGGTCCTTCTTGGTCGTGTCCCAGCTGAGCCCTCCGACAAACATCTTCCTAATATCAAACAGCACATTAAAGGAAACAATAACTCAGAGTGCAGATTGAGAAAACTGCAGCGGTGAAGGAATTATGAGTAAAAATACTACAACAGTGATACTCAACTTACAGCCCTCAGGCCAAATGTGGCCCCTAAAATCCTACAAAATGTCTTAAAATGTTAGAAATGTCCAAAAGTCCTACAAAGGTCCAAAAATCCTAAAAATGTCCTAAAGTCCAATAAATGTTTTAAAATCCTAAAAACGTCCTAAAATGCTAGAAATGTCCCCAAAATCCTAGAAACATCCTAAAATCCTAAAAATGTGCTAAATTCTAGAAACATCGAAAAATCCTACAAACATCATAAAATCCTAGAAATGTCCTAAATCCTCGAACTGTCCTAAAATCCTAGAAATGTCCTAAATCCTCGAACTGTCCCAAAATCCTAGAAATATTGTGAAATCCTAAAAATGTCCTAAAATGCTAGAAATGTCCCCAGAACTTAAAAATGTAATACAATCCTAGAAACGCCCAAAAAATCCTAAAAACATGCTAAAATCCAAGAATCATCCAAAAATCCTACAAACACCCTAAAATCCTAAAAATCCTGCAATCCTTAAAATGCCCCAAACTCCTAAAAATGTCCCAATGTCCCAAAAATGTCCAAAATCCTAGTCATGTCCTACAATCCCAGAAATGTCCAAAAATCCTAGAAAGGTAAAATATCATTGAAATGTTCTAAAATCCCTGAAATGTTCTAAAATCGTAGAGATGTCCTAAATCCTAAAAACATCCTGAAGTCCTAGAAAAGCCTAAAAATCCTAAAAACGTGCTTAAATCATAGAAACGGTATAAAATCCAAGAAATTTCCTGCAATCTGAAAAACGTCCTAAAATGCTAGAAATGTCCTGCAATCTGAAAAACGTCCTAAAATCTAATAACGATCCTAAAACACTAAAAAAAAGACTATCTAGAAATGTCCTAAAATTCGAGAAATGTTTTAAAATCCTCCCTAAATCCAACATGTCCTAAATTTTAGAAACATGTATGGGTCTGCTGTGACTAAAAGCTGTCCTCCTGTCATTTTGCATAAGAGGCTGCCGGTGAAAACGGTTCGGTTTAGCTGGTCTGACCTGTCTGTGGGTTACTGAGGTATAATGTCACCGTACCCTTCATCCTCCTCGTTCTTGCTGGCGTCGATTCTCGATCCCTCGGCCTCGCCTCCCATCGCGCCCCCGTCCCCGGCCGCGGACATCGGGTCATCGCTGTTCGCCTCTCCGTCCTCCTCCATTCTCATCGTGGTTGGATCGTCGCTGAATTCATAATCTTCCGACATTTTTTTGGCTTTTTTTGAGTTGTCGCTAAACTCGAGCTACGTCAGAATTAGCTGCAGAAGCTAAACTGTCAGCTAACACTAGCGGCTAACTAATATTTTTGGTGTCGTTAGCTGTAATTATAAGCGTTTTATAGAGCTAACTAGTGACTCTAAGTGAGCTAAAATGTAAAGTTAGTCCCAATTTAGGCAAATATTGTTCCAGAGAGGCACAATTTTCTCTAAATTGCTACAATTTGAACGGAGATTTGTGCGCGTCGCTTTGTTTTCATCGCAGCCTTCCGCTACCGCTTCTTCTTCTCTGATTTTATTGGCGGGTGGCAAACGGCTACCGAGCGCAGTACCGCCGCCCGCCGGCTGACTGCGGCCCAATGATGTACTGTCTGAACATGAGAAAATACAAATAACACGAATAAAAGAGAAATAAATATAAAGTAAATAAACAAATAATATGTAAATAATAAATAATAGAAATAAAAAATACATCTTAAATGCTTGCTTTTTTATTTGTACAAATGCCAGCAAAAGAGAGTAAAAAAAAAAGAGTAACTAAATCCCTGAATTTTAGTCATATTGTGTTATTATTAACCCTTGTAACACTGAGCAAATTGCAAGTTTTTGAAAAAATCAAGACAGTGGGAAGCTTCAGAAGAAATTACTTTGAAAACTATTTATTAAAATAAATACATTTAAAAAAACAAAAAAAAATTTTAAAAATTCAGATTCTTCTTCGTATTATTTATTATTATTTATTGTTTATTTATTGATGTAATGGCCACGTGTGTTTCTGTGAAAAAGTTTATTAAAATAAATAAATTTAAAAAAATTTGAAAAATTAAAAAAAAAATCAGCTTCTTCTTCGTGTATTTCTGTGGAAAAGTTTATTAAAATAAAGACATTTAAAATAATAAATTCAGCATCTTCTTCTTCGTGTGTTTCCGTCAGACGCGCTCAGCAGCGCCCCCTCCGCCGCTGAGGTCGCGCTGCAGCTGAGACCATGTGAGCTGCTCTCGGCTCCTTCAGTCTCTGTTAGCTGCTGGGAGGTGATGGCACAGCTGAGCTAGCGGACAACATCCATCCAGGTGGTCCATCACTGCGCGCGCGGATAACCTTCAGTCTGCTTCACCTGTCCTCGAGTCAGTTATTCACCGAAAACCAGCGCGCGGCGTTTCCCTGTAACACTGTGGCGGAGCTGCTAATTACAAGCTAACGTCAGCTAACTGAAAAATGGCCACTGTTTCAATTCCTGCTGGTACCAGTGCACTCTTACTGGATATCGAAGGGACAACAACACCGATCACATTTGTAAAGGTGAGTTATTTTACACAAATGCGATATTTTCGGCATATTAGTTTCATTTTCGTCCAGTTACTAAGCGTTTATAACGGCAATGCTAACAGATGTCACCAGTAGCAGCCCAGCTAAACCAGTTTAGCTTGACGGTGTTTGACCATTGTGCAATTTAACGATACTTTTCTTTTGCTTTTTATATATTTTCTATGCCGTCTACTTTCTTTTTGCTTTATGTAACTATCTCGCTTAAAATTCAATTAGTTAGTATAGGTAATTGTCGTAATATTTAGCCATTACCCGATAAAAACAGACCATATGCTACCTGTATGGAGTCAGATTTGTGTCAAAATTTCATTTAATATATTTAAGTAATTCCCAAAATAATGAAAAGCAGTTATGTATGTATTTTTAACATTTACATCTTTAGAATAAATATTTGTGCTAATTGATAGGAAAAAAAGGCCATGTGTATGGAGTAAAATTTGTGTCAATATTCCATCGAATATTTTTAATTAATTTGCAAAATAGTGAAAAGCATTTATGTATATATTTTTAACATTGACAACTTTCAAAGAAATATTTGTGCTAGCTGATAAATATAGACCATGTCCTATGCGTATGGAGATAGATTTGTGTCAACATATCTTTGAATATATGTATTTAATTAATTTACAAATAATAAAATCATTTTTTGATATTTTGCTAACATTTACAACTTTTGAACAAATACTTGTGCTCTCTACTTGTCAAAATACACGGTCACTATCTGATTCAAACCATATGATACCTTATAGAGATAGATTGGTGTCATTAAATCTATGAATATATTAAATGAAATTACAAATAAATTAAAAGCATATATGTAAATATGTTTTTAACATTTTATACATTTGGACTAGTTACTTGTTGAAGTATTTAGTCACTACTTGGTAAAAGCAGATCATGTTCTACTTTTATGGAAATAAATTTGAGTCAATATATAATTGGAATGCATTTAATTAATTTACAAATTAATAAAAGGTATTTTTTGAATATATTTCTAACATTTACAACTATGGAACAAATATTTCGGATAGCTTATTGTCAGAATATTTAGAAAAAACAGAGCATATACCACGTATCTAGAGATTAGGTTTTGTCAATATACCCGGGAATACATTTAAATAATTTACAAATAAATGAAAAACGTTTATGAATATAATTTTAACATTTACATTTAACTTTTGATCAAAATATTAGAGAATACAGTTTTACTTGTGAGTCTTAATTCTCGGCTTGCTGACTTGCATTTTTTATGCACTCTGAGTCTTTTTGTTTATTTTTTTAAATTTTGTTTATGTATTTGCAGAATACCTTTGTGAGTTTACAATTTGTTTTATATTTACAGATGACACATTAACGCACAGACTGTCGATCTGTTCACGCAAATAATTTCGAGACAAATCTATCTCCATACATGGAGTTGTCTTTTTTTCTGTTTTTTAGTTTTTATTTATTTTTTATTATTTATTTATTTATTTATTTATTTGACAAATTTCCAACCTATAATTCAAGTTCACATCAACATCTAAGTCATTAAAAATGGGAATTTCTGACTTTTAAATAATCTAACATATTTGACTTTGAGCTTTTATAATATGGAAGGGCCTGAAAAAAGTGTAATAATAAAACCAAAATTCAGTAATATAATGTTACATTTTTTAGTATTTTTTTTTTAAAAACTCAGGAGACCAACATACAGCTGTTACGAGTCAGCAGATGATTGTAATCATCCAGATGTTACTTCGTCCCATATGGCCTGAGTGCAGCGTAACAGCGATGCATTACATTATTTATTGTTCTCTGTCAGGAGAAAACGCCCAGTGATCCACTTTGTGGTTTTTTTTTTGCAGGATATCTTATTTCCGTACATCAGGGAGCATCTGGAGGAGTATTTGTCCAATCACTGGGAGGAGGACGAGTGCAAACAAGATGTTCACCTCCTGAAGAAACAGGTAACGGGTCACAAGCTTTCAAGATTTAATCAAATTTAAGAGACAATCTCTTTCTGTCGACAGCTCAGTGAGTTCGGAGGGTGAACTTTGACCTTTGCTGTGCATGTCACTGTATTAGTGCTGCAACCATTGATCTGTTTAAGTCCATTATTTTCTTTTTAAGTCCAGTAATCACTGTAAATCACTGAATCCTTAAAAAGTCTGAAAATATAACTAATTAATAAAAAAAGCCCTTAATTGGTATTAAAATGTCTTAAGTTAGTCTTGCAGAAGTTTTAAAAATGACACGGTAAGAAGGATTTTGTTTAAAAAAAAAAAAGGAAAATAAAAATTTTCTAAATCTCAAGATGATTGGTAACATTTTTTTTCTTTTTTAAAAAATAATAAATATATATAACTGAATGACTTTTTCAATAAATGGCACAAAATGTGTTATAAAAATGTTTTATGTTAGGAAAATATTTGGGCAAAATTGTCCCCATCCCTAAATGACTGATTCATTTTTTCCTTCAGTTTTGGTCAAATCCAATCCAAATTTAAAATAAACGGTAAAATCCTTAAATCTGACAAGCTTTAAGATGTAGTAACCCTGTTAATAATGTGATTCATAAAATGTCAAAATAGTAAAAATAACATAATATCATAATTTTCCAAAATTCATGATGGCATATTCATATTTCTTATTTTGTGTGACCAACAGTCCGAACTTAAAAGAGATTTAGTTTATTATCATATAATATTAAGAAAATCAGCAAATATTCACATTTGAGAAAGGAGAGTTTTGGCATTTTTGCGCAATAAAAAGATTATATATATGTGTATATATGTATATATATATATAGTATTGCAAACAATTTAAACATTTTTTTTTTTTTTTTTTACATATAATGGATTTAAACTGATGGTAATTTCTCTATTTACATTTGATTTCCCTTAAAATTGGGGAAACATATGTGTAAAAGGGATCAGTTGATTTAGGTCTTAAATTGTTTTAATTTTGCTAAAAAAAAAAATTTAAACTTGAAGCACATTTGTGCGAAAAATAAAAATCTTATTTTCTTATATATATTTATAATAAATAATAAATTAATATATAAATATAATAATATATATAAATAAATAAATGTGATACAAAACATCGTAAAAAAAGCATGCAGTGTTCGAGTTTTCACTCGATGTTCCCGTAATAAAAGACAAAGCTTGCCTGTCGCCGCAGATCGAAGAGGACGTGAGACAGAACCGGTCGGGCCCCCGTGCACGCGTGGACCAGACGGTCCACACGGACGAGGAGAAGGCCATTAGGGAAGTGTGGTGGATAATGTGCTGTGGCAGATGGCGGCAGACAGGAAGTCCACGGCGCTCAAAACAGCTGCAGGGTCACATGTGGAGGGCGGCGTACGCTTCTGGGAGAATCAAAGGCGAGTAAGTACGCCGATCAGTTTCCTCATTTCAAAATTCAGTCGACGCTCTGATCCAACAGGGAGCGAATGTATTAGGATTTCAGGACATTTTCAAGATTTGAGCTCATTTCTTGGATTTTATGACGTTTCTTGGATTTTGGAGGTTTTTCAGATTTGCTGACATTTCTCAGATTTAAGGGCATTTTTTCAGATTTTAGCACATTTCTCAGATTTAAGGGCATTTTTTCTGATTTTAGCACATTTCTCAGATTTAAGGGCATTTTTTCAGATTTTAGCACATTTCTCAGATTTAAGGGCATTTATCTGATTTCAGGACATTTTTAAGATTTGAGCACTTTTCTTGGATTTTATGATGTTTCTTGGATTTTTTGAGGTTTTTCAGATTTGCTCACATTTCTCAGATTTAAGGGCATTTTTTCTGATTTTAGCACATTTCTAGATTTAAGGGCATGTTTCTAGGATTTTACAGCGTTTCTTGGATTTTAGGACATATCTCAGATTTTTGGATCTTTTCGGATTTCAGGACATTTCTCAGTTTTTGGACACTTCTGTAGGACTTTTCTAGGATTTTTGGACATTTTCAAGATTTGAGGACATCTGGCATTTTTTAGGATGTTTTTAGATTTTTAGGACGTTGCCAGGGTTTTAGGACATTTTTAACATTAGTGGACATTTCCAGGATTTTAAAGACATTTATGGATTTTAGGACATTGGACCTCTGTGGGGGATCTCCACTGGCACTTTTTTAAAATTATTTTTATGCAGTTTTACGCACTCTGGCACCTTATATATACACTAAAAGTACAAAAACAATGTCCAGAATCTCTTTATTTTTATTGTGAATTAGGAACTGTTCTGGGGCCACTGGATTTTTGCCCGTGGCTCGTGAGTTGAGTATCACTGATTTATCTTTTGCTTTTGTGCTCGTTGTAAACAGGGTCTATCAGGACGTAATTCCAGCCATCAAAAGATGGAGAGGACAGGGACTAAAAGTGTACATTTACTCTCTCTGGAAGTGTGGAGGCACAGAAACTTCTGTTTGGATACTCTGTGGAGGGAGACGTTTTAGATGTAAGTACAGCCGCCTCTCTCATTATATATTTAATAATCATCACTACATTAAAATTAGTTTCACATAATTATCTTCACCAGTTTTCTGTTTTTTATGTCTTAATTGATTAAAGGCGACAGTAAAGTCGTGCTGTTAATGTTATTAATATTATGGCTAATGAGACGTTCTTTTTTAATCGTTTCAGTTATTAGACGGTCACTTCGACACTAATATAGGAGCGAAAGTGGAGAGCAAAAGCTACGAGAGGATTGCAGAGAGGATCGGCTGTCAACCAGAGGAGATCACATTCTTGACCGACGTCACTCGAGGTGAGCATGTTAACAGTTAATTAGCAAATATTAGATGGCAAACTTTGGATCTGCGATGAATCAGCACGTCATCATACAGCCTGCAGCCCGGAGCAAACGTCACAAAACCGCCAGTCTTTGTTAAAGCTGCCCTGTGGGATTTTCTCTGTTTACGTGGACACATTTGATGTGACTCAACAAAACACCTCGTGTTTACTCTGCAGATCTGATAAACAATGCACTTCAGCCTCCGAAAACCGCCTGCTTTTCTTCAAGTTTGAAACTTTGGTTGTTGGCTGATTCACACTGGACGTGAAAACCAAACATTGACTTTTTCTCCTCATCTTTATGCATTTATGACGTCAAGTCGGTAACTCCTGTTATAAAATAACATTATCAGTGTTAATATACTCGCCCGGCATGTTTCATAGTTCAAAGTTTGCTTGCTGCAGCAGCTAATAGATGCATAAACTAAAATATACAGCTGCTAAAAGTATATGAAAGCTACTAGGAACAAAAAAACGAAATATATATATTTACTACCAACACGCTTTCCACGCTTTCCACCACTCCTGCTGCCCTGAAACGTCACGCAAATGTCACAACTCGAGTATCACTGAAATTTCCCACTCGTAATTACACCTTTAGGTTCGCTCATGTGCTCGTAAGAAGTACGTGAAGGCAGCACACGCTGCAATGCTTTCATTTCAAAATGACGTTTTAAAACGAAAATGTCTTCTTCTTTCCTGCCCGTGTTGGCGCATCAGTGATTTTCTCAAAACATCACCGCCAGTGTTTGATATGTGTGTTAAATCACGTGCAGTACGCGTAATGAATGTAAGCTCATGTAGCTTTGCTTTCAGGCTCTGTAAACGTGGAGTTAAATTTAAAATTTCATCCGTATTTGTCGTTGCAGAGGCTAAAGCTGCGGAGGAAGCGGGCGTGAACGTGGTGGTGGTGGTGCGGCCCGGAAACATGGAGCTGACGGACGACGAGAGGGCCCACTATAACCTCGTCAAGTCCTTTAGTCAACTTGAACTGACGGGACGCGCTTAACGCAGAGCGCGGAGGACGACGGGGAGAACTTCTGATTTCATAACGACCTCTTCTCCTCTTTGCCCCCCCTCCTTCTCCTCCCTCCTTTTTGCAACTCTTAATGTTTTTTTTGTTCCACGTTGACAGCTGAAGAGTTGTAGGAGAAGCGGTAAGAAGTCAGTGTATCAGGACGCCTTTCTCACGTTTGGAAACAGATCTTCGGAGCGTCGCTCTCACTGGACCGTTCGATCGAGCGGGAACAGAAAAGCGGCAGATAAGAAAGGAAACTGCACACCTGTGAAGTTACTTTTCACCTTTTAGATGAACCGCATCCGGTCGCCGAAAACTCCAAAAACTTTCAAACTGTATGTGTCGTATTTGTAAACACGTTCCATCCATTTTCTCCCGCCACACACACACACACACACACACACACACACACACACACACACACACACACGTTTTCGAAGTTTTATCCAACGATCGAACCGTTTAACGTCGTAATGTTTTAGAAAGTAGAGCTGCAGTTTAGTGGTGCTGCTGACAGGAAGTCCTCATTTCAAACTTTGTCTTAAATTAGTCCCCCTCAGCAGGCGAATGGTGTCTATTTAAATGTGCCATCCTCGTAACGTTGGTGTCGGAAAGTTACCCTAGGAATCGCCAAAAAATGATGATTTCTGTGTGTGAAATATAATCGGTTGTTCAGGAAATGATATATTGGAAAACTTGCTTCCAATAAATGCCTTGTCTCACACTGAAGTCTCCCTCAGTCCAAATCTTTACGTTCAATTATCTTTAAAATATAAAATAAAAAAGACTGTTAATCTAAAAGAGTCAGTGAGTCCCAAAAAAGCTCAATTGTCCGAACTGGTTTTGAACCACAAAGATATTAGTTTTGTTTTGTCAGTTAAGATAATTTAAACATGATGGACTCAACACTAAAAAACCTGAATTCAGCCTTTAAAATACATTTTTTAAACTGCAGAATTTCATTTCCCCCCAAATTAAAGCTGTTTCCAGTTTTTTATGCTCAGCTGGCTTCATCTTCCCAAAAACAATGTCCCAGTAAGTCTGAATAATCCACGATAATAATTCATCAAGACAGTTTTCACCCCTCTGAAGAAACGATGTAATAGATGCAGTTTTTTTACACTGAAGGCTATAAAAGAAAATTTTGCATTTTTTTTCTGATACTGATGCATTTAAAATCATAACATCTGTATATTCATGCAAGGCTCCTATAAAACTCTAAAATATTTGACAAGTTACAAAAATAATCTGTTATTTAGGATATTTTAAACAAGTAATTAATTAAAACAAAAAATGCTGCTGTATGTATTAAAATGAAGAAAATTTCATTTCCCCCCAAAATAAAGCATGTTCTCTGTTTTTAAAATAATCTGTTATTTAGGAATATTTTAAAGACAGTTTTCACCCCTCTGAAGAAACGATGTAATAGATGCAATACACTGAAGGCTATAAAACAAAATTGCTTGCATTTTTTTTCTGATACTGATGCATTTAAATCATAACATACTGTATATTCATGCAAGGCTCCTAAAACTCTAAAATATTTGACAAGTTACAAAAATAATCTGTTATTTAGGATATTTTAAAACAAGTAATTAATTAAAACAAAAAATGCTGCTGTATGTTTTAAACTGATAGTGTACTGTGCATACTTATACTGTACATTTACATGATAACATCTATAAATTCATACAAGGCCCCTAAAAAAACATTTAAAAAGTTACAAAAATAACTCATAACTTTGATGTGTTTTAAAAACGAGTGTTCAAACTGTTAAGAATAAATTCACTAACTGAAAACTGATTAATAAACTGAGCGGATTTGTTCTTTTCAAATTGTTGCAGATAAAAAAACATAAAATGAAAACATGCATACGTGTAGAGTGATAACGTGTAACTAACGGTAACAGTGGAGCAAACGATGGTGAAGGAACAAAAGCATTTAAACTCTGCTGATACCTGCGGTTGGACCTGAGGATGTTTAAACTGAGGACAGAGGGACGTCCCTAAAGCTGGTCCGGCTGGTACCGGGACGGTTCAGAGGCGGTCTCCAGCTGGCTCACCGGACGCCCGGAGGCGTCCGTGCACACGATGTTAAAGCGGCTGTGACGAAACTCGATGCCAAAAGTGGCGAGGAAGATGAGGAAGAGCATGACGAGAGCGCCCACTGGCTCTGAGCCGCCTGCATGTGGCGACGCTGACCCAACATGGAGAAGTCTGCAGCGGCTGAGCTCAGGATGAAAATGAGGGATTATAGAGCATAAAACAAAACGTGGCAACCTGCGAGTTTCTATCCCGAATCACAACCTGCACGAAGTTTAACGTGAGATTCACTTAAAATCACTCCGACCTGAGAGCAGAGCATCCAAGTTCAAATTACAAAATGAGTCGATCAAGAGTTAAATCTGCGGTAAAACCGAGTTACATTAGATTTAAGAATTTCTTAGTTCCACTAGGAATTAAATTTAAGACCAGTTTTACAACAACCAAAATGAACTTAATTAATCAATATATATCTATATTATATATATCTATACATATTTATATTATTTAAATATTTATTGTAACAGAAAAAACACTTTTTTTGGTGATGTTCATGCAAGGAGAATTTGGCTCATTTTTATATATTTAAAATAATAATAAAAAATGTATTTTGAATAAAAAAATAACTATAAATATTAATAATAATAGATTAATGTTACAATGCAATGTCAGAAGAAAATCCCTATTTTCAATATTTGAGCATTTTTAAGACTAATAAAATATTTATTTAAGACATTTTAATACCAGTTAAGGCTGTATTTTTAGATAAATAAATTTAATCCTTTTTAAGGATCTGTGGGAAACCTGGACCTTGCCTTTATACAACCTAACAGCATTAACAAATATATAGTATTAGTCTCTATTAGTATAGTATAAAGTAAGTAGTCCTCGCAGTCTCTCACAGGTTTTGTGGCAGGATATTACAAACGTTTAACCAGTCCTACTCTTTTTAATAAAATGCTCTGACTCTCTGCAGCTGAGTGAAAGGATACAGACTATCATGCAGACAGTGATGGATCCAGACAACAGGAAGCGGATGAAGCCGACCTTCCTGCCCTCGCTCTGCAGATTAACCGTCAGGGTGACGTAGGACTGCACCCAGCAGAACGACGCTCCCAGTCCAAACGTCACAAAGGTGCCCAAATTGTGGATCATCTCCTCAGTTAGTACCTGAAACCAAAATCTATTAATCAACTCAGATAAACTGATGAGTGCAGGTGTCTGTCAGCGGGGAAAGTTACCTGAAAGTTTCCTATGAGCGTCATCCCAAAGCAGCCGACAGAAAACGCGATCAGGCTGCCGACGTTGATCCACTGTTTGTCCATTCTGTGTTTCACCTGAAGGTACCTGAGGACGGCAATAATCAGCCCTGTAACGGAGAATGAATGAATGACGGACGTGAGGCCACAGTGACCTTTGACCACCAAAATCTAATCAGTTCATCATGAAGTCAAAATGGATGTTTGTGCCAAATTTGAAAAAAATCCCTCAAGTCGTTCTTGAGATATCGTGTTCACAAGGATTATACAACACAAGGTCACAGTGACTTTTGACCACCAAAATCTCGAATCAGTTCATCATAAAGTCAAAATGGACGTTTGTGCCAAATTTGAAAAAAATCCCTCAAGTAGTTCTTGAGATATCGTGTTCACAAGGATGATACAACGCAAGGTCACAGTGACCTTTGATCACCAAAATCTAATCAGTTAAATTGTTGAGTCCAAGCAAATGTTTGTGCCAAATTTGAATAAAATTCTCAAGGTGTTTGTGAGATATTGTGTTCATGAGAATGAGATGGATCCAAAGTCACCATAATTGATGATGACCACCAAAATCTGATCAATTCATTTTTGAGTCTCAATAAGTCTAAAATCTAATCAGTTCATCATCAATCATCAGTACAAGTTGATGTTTGTGCCAAATATAAAAAAACCTCAAGATGTTCTTGAGATATCATATTTACACGAATGAGACAAATGCAAGGTCACAATGACCTTGACCTTGACCTATGACCGCCAAACTCTAATCAGTTCATCATTAAGTCAAAGTGGACATTTGTGCCAAATTTGAAAAAAATCCCTCAAGGTGTTTGTGACATATTGTGTTCATAAGAATGAGATGAATGCAAAGTCACTGTAACCTTGACCTAACATCGATGAACGCCAAAATCTAATCAATTAATTTTTTAGTCTAAATAAACATTTTTGCCAAATTTCACAGTGACCTTGACCAAAATCAAAAATCTAATCAGTTCTTGATCAATCATCAGTTAGTACAAGTGAACATTTGTGCCAAATAATAAAAAAAACCTCAAGATGTTCTTGAGATATCATATTTACAAGAATGAGACAAATGCAAGGTGACAATGACCTTGACCTTCGACCTATGACCACCAAAATGTAAAGACTTCATCCTTGAGTCAAAATGAATGTTTGTGCCACATTGGAAGAAATTCCCTCAAGGCATTCTTGAGATATGTTTACGCAAATGGGATGAAAGGACGGACACCCGAAAACATGATGCCTCCGGTCTCGCCTATCTGCAGCACAGAGGCATAAAAGTTTTTAAAAATGGACCGTTGGCTTTATTCAACTTATGGCACAAACATGTATGCACATAATCATAAAAAATATCAATATATTGCTCTGTCTCACCCACAAACGCAGCAATGTTCATGACCTCGCTGAAGATGCAGCTGGCTGGTGGAAAGTTGCCTGCAAGACTGAAAAGACGAAACATTTCATGTTTGTTGCTCTAAAATAAATTCTGTTATTATTTACAACAACACCTACGCTTTTATTATGAAAGGACATGAGTGTGTACCTGATGAAGGGATAATAGGATCCATTTCTTCTCCTGAAAATAAATAAAAATAACATTAATCCACCAGTAAAAGAGTTCAAAAGTCAATATTATCTGTATTGTTGAATTCTTACTTGTATTTTGAGCCCAGAGGTATTATCTTCTCTTCAGCGACAGCGATAAAATATCTGTGATAATGCATAAAAACACAGGAATAAAGAGTTTAATATAAACTTAAACGAGTTACGTTTGAACGCAGCATGTGTGACAGACATGGAGGGAATATCAAACTGGATCTGTGGACAAAGACATATAAAAGGCCTCAAACTGTCCCACATAGACACGAGATATCTTTACTTCTTTGTAGTGTTTTTGTATTTTTTGTATTTTTTGTATTTTCTCGTCTCTTTATAGCCGTGATACTCAACCTACAGCCCGTAGGCCAAATCTGGTCCCCTAAACCATTTTCTAATTCACAATAATAATAAATTATTTTCACACTGGGAATTGTTTTTGTACTTTCAGTATACACAAGGTGCCAGAGTGCGTAAAAAACATCATAGTAAGAGCTTATTTATCAAAAAATGTGCCAGTAGAGGATCCCCGGATAGAGGTCCTAGCTAAGACCCTAATGTCCTAAAATTCTAGAAACATCCTAATATATCCTCGAAATGTCCTAAAATCTTTAAAATGTCCTAAAGTTCCTAAATCCCAGAAAGATTTTTAAGTCCTACAAATGATCTGAAATGCTAGAAATGCCCTTAAAGCCTAGAAACCTCCTAAAATCCTACAAAAAATGTGAAATCTATAAATGTCTAAAAGCCTAGAGACATCCTAAAGTCCTAAAATATCCTAAAATCTTACAAACACCGTAAGATCTTAGAAACGTGCTAAAATACTACAAATGATCTGAAATCCTTGAAATGTCCTTAAATTCTAAAAATGTCCTGATGTCCTAGAAACATCCGAAAGTCATAGAAATGCCCTAAAAGCCTAAAAATGTCCTAAAAGCTTAGAAACCTCCCAAAATCCTACAGATGTCTAAGCCTGGGGTGCTTGGTGGCTCAGTGGGCACCCCATGTACAGACACCGTGTCCTCGCTGCAGCAGCCGCGGGTTCGATTCCAGCCTCGGCCCTTTGCTTGCATGTCACCCCCTCAAAAAATCTTTAAAAAAAAATGTCCTTAAAGAAATAGACATCCTAAAGTCAGAAATGTCCTTGAATACTGGAAACATCCTAAAGTCCTAAAATATCCTAAGATCTTAAGATGTGTTGAAATAATCTGAAATCCTAAATATGTCCTAAAATCCTAAAAACGTCCTGAAGTCCTAGAAACATCCTAAAGTCCTAGAAATGTCCTAAAATCCTAAAAACGTCCTAAATTGTAGGAATATCTTCCGTCCCAAAGTCATATTAATGTACTAAACTTTAAAAATGCCCTAAAACCTTAGAAACATCCTGAAACCCTGGAAACGTGTACTGGGCTACTGCGACTGGCCCCGGGCCTCCTGACATTTTGCAAAAGTGTCCCGAAAATCAAATCAAGCGCAGTGTCCCTGACTCACACCAGCCAGAGTCCAGCAGCGATGATCAGAGAGTAGACTGGAGGAAGAAGAGCCCACAGACTGCAGCTCCACATGTTGATTTCCCTGAAAAAAAAAATTTTTTCTGTTTTAATTTAGTATGGCAGACAGCAGGAACATTATATAACACATTTAAAAAAGATAAACGCGCTACAGTAACATTACAGCCAGGTTTCACCCTAACTTTATCATACAGTATGCTACTTTTTATTTTTTTATATGTGTACTCTTATAAATAATAAATAAAAATGAAACTCAATGACAGAACAGGAAGTGAGCATCAAAACACTTTCACATTTTAACATTCAGGGTAAAAACTGGTTATTCTGGCTCCTCTGTAAACACAATTTAACTGTTTTTAAACTGTGGATCAAACTGCCGCCATACCTGTCCTGTCCTGTCCGCCCCGGGGCTGATGTGGCTCCGGTCCCGCCGCCGCTCCGGGCTCCGGGGCTCCGGTACCGAGGGCGTAGTCGGTAAATACTGTAGTTTACATTAACGTGCACATTATCTGTATCTGTGGCCGGTGATTAATGTCGGTAACAGCTCCCTCACACACCGGTGAGTGTGTGTTAGTGTCGTCGTGGTCTCGTGCTGCAGTAATCAGTCACATCAAATTTGGCAGCACACGTTTTCCGGTTTGGGAGTGCGTCGTTTCAAAATAAAAGCGTGGAATTGTTTATAAATAATGGGATGCAGTATTCTTTTAAAGATGGTAGAAAATAAAATGAAATAAGATAAATACAGTTAAATAAATATAAAAGCAATTAAAGAAATAAAATAAATTAAAATAAAATGTCATGAAATTAAATAAAATATAAAATTCTAATCTGATACACATAGGGTTAAAGTAGTAATTAGATCTTTTATTTAACTAAAAGTGGCAGTTATAGTTATTTTACATATATATTGTATTGAATGAAATGAAATGAAAAATAAAGTAAAAATAAAAAATGAAAAGAAATAAGAACAGACAATAAGTAAAAAATAAAATGAAATAAATAAAACAAAAAAATGCAATAAAAATTAAATGACTTAAAAATAAAAACAAAAATGTAATAAAATCAAGTAATATATCATTTAAAATTCTAATGGGATGCACGTAGGGGTGGATGAAGTAATCAGATCTTTTATTGATGAAAATACTCCAAGTAAAAGACGCTTGTCCTGGAAAGAGTCACGGGACGGCTTGAGCCTGTCCCAGCTTTCAGTGGACCTACAGTAAAATGTAATTTTGCACGTTCCACTTCCTGCCATCATCCAGTGATTTTGCACAGCCACTGAAGAGGAGTGAGCCAATAATCCACAGCAACCTGATCAACTCTGTGTGAGGAGATGTGTCACACTGCGTGAGGCAACGGACCTTCACAACAGACACTGACTGATTCTTTGGGGTATCTATTCGTGACCAAAATGTATTACTTTAGCACTAGTCATGTGAAATAATACATGTCTTTTTTCAGGGTAAAACTGCACATTTCAGGTCTTTGTTGTGACCATAACACAGCAAACCTGTGCAGAAATCATGCTGCTTAATCAGCATTTTAATAAGTCACACATTAAAGGGAGATGTGCTCACTAACACTGATTTTAACACAAAATTTGACAGAAATATGTCTATTGAGTGCAAAAAACATCTTATCTTGAACATAAACCTGTGAAAAATGGAAGCAAAATAAAAAATGTTGCTTTATCTCTTGTTCAGTGTGATCTCTGTCTGCATTGGTGGAAAGTAACTAAGTAAATATTGGGCAGCAACACTTTAACAGCAAATCCGCCCGAGGGTTTCCAGACAGGTTCATCCGGCCACGTTACACACAGATGACTTTTATACACACAAGAATTATTAGTTCACTTTGAAGCTGCGTTTTGTCAGTTACACAAAAGCTGTTTGTATTTATTTATTCTTCTTTGTACTGTTTCTTTGAATAAAGAGGGACATGCTGCACTATTTATGGTTTACAGACTATAAAAAAGCAGGAAGCAAACATTTTTTAAAGACCAAACTGAAATATTTTAACTACTTTTGAATAGATTGCCATAAAACTACATAATTTAATAAATAAAGTCGTCTGGCCGTCTGGAAAAGGCTTTGAAACAGCATTTAAACGCACTTTTGGAGGGAAAATGACATTAGCCTTTTGATAATATAATGAAACATTTGCGTCAGCGTACATCCTTTGCTCAACCTAACGCTTCTTCATGGAGATATTTTGACATGTCACAGTACAAGAAGCACAGGTATAAACCATGAAATTAACGATGGCTGCAGGCTCGCGGTCACACTGAGACATCGTTAGTGTCATTAGTAACATCTGTGCTTCTTACTGTGAGAGCCGGAGTGTTTGCTGTGAAAAAGGTCTGTGTAACCTGAAAAGCCACAGTTTTACATCAGAAAATCTGACCCTCCACTCTGCTGCAGAGATAAACTGCAGGTGTAGGCCAGTGTTTCTCAATTTACGGCCTGTGGACCAAATCTGGCCCCCGATAGGGTGCCGAGTGCCCCCCCTTCATTTTTTAATTCACAACAACAAATAAAAGTATTCAGCTTGGGAATTGTTTTTGTAATTTTAGTATACATAAGGTGCCAGAGTGCATAAGACAACATGAAAATAGAGCTTGTTTATCAAGAAAAGTGCCAGTAGAAGCTCACCTGCAGACCCTGACAGGATGTCCTAAAATCCTTGAAATGTCCTAAAACACGTGAAACGTCCTAAATTATGAGAAATGTCCTAAAATCCAAGAAATGTCCTAAAATACAAAAAAAGTCCTCAAATACAAGAAATGGACTAAAATACGAGAAATGTCCTAAAATCTGAGAAACACCCTAAGATCCAAGAAATGTCCTAAAATCCTAGAAATGCCCGAAAATCCCCCAAATGTTTTAAAATCCAAGAAATGTCCTTATATACGAGAAACATCCTAAAATCTGAGAAATGTCCTAAAGTCCTAGAAACATGTATGTGGCTGCTGCGACTGGCCCCTGGCCTCCTGTCATTTTGCAAAAGTGGCCCCCAGGCAAAGTGAGTTGAGTATCTCTGCTGCAGGCTTTGCAGACAGCAACTAAAATCAAAACAACATCAAACTGTAAATAAATACTATTTATTGAAAATATTGCATGTAGTCAATCTTAAACAAAGACTTGTTTTGCTTTATTAACAACATAAACTGAGGTTGACCGCTCAGACTCAGCCCTCATCAAAGTTGGAATGAAAATCAAGTACAAGTCTCCTTCCAGTTTCCCTCCGAGGTCTGATTAATTAGCCGATAATTACCTCCAATGCCATTAACTGTTAGCGTTTGTTTAAGCATGCATACTTTAAAATTCCATAAAAGCAGTCTCTTTTTTTAAAGTCCATTGCACTCTGCTGAGCCTCATGATTACACTGAAGAAAAAAAAAGAATTAAAAAAAAAAGACATAAACATTAAAACAAATGGGATTGCATTGCTTTGCATTGACGTATCCCACACACTGACAATGTCTTGGTCCAATGTGTTTGTATGTAGTGACACCAGTGGTGAAAGTAAGCCAGAAAAAGCACAAAAAGGGGATTAGAGTAATAACAAACACATACTGGGTACATTAAAAAATGCATCAATTTTGCTTTAAAGGAAGAGTGTGTAAGATTTGGGGGGAATTAGTGGCATCTACTGGCGAGGACTGCAAACTGCAACCAGCTAAAACTTTTCCCGGTAAGAATTCCTTCCGTGGCCAATTCGGCTTCTCCTGATTAGCCGCAAAGTTTTCTTTTTCTCCAAAACATACAGATCAAGTGATTTAGACCAGTAAAAACAATTAATAAAGCAGTTTCGTGTTAAAAATCAGCGTTTTTTTCTTCCTGATTTTGTATAACTTCAGTTCCAGTTTTTACCGGGAGCCAAATCATCTGCAAAACAAATGGACCAAGAGATTTCAACTAGTAAAAAAAAAAAAGAATAAAAGCAGTTTCAAGTTAAAAATGACATTGCACATCTACTATATGAGGGTTTTACTGTAGGTTTTTACCAAAAGCTGAATTATCCAAAGAGGTCACCACATGGTGATCCGTATGTAGATATAACGGCTCAGTCTAAGATAACAAAAAAACAACTAAAGAAAACATACTTATTATATCATAATCCATTTATGCCAACATATCCCCCTAAATCCTACACACTGGACCTTTAAACACTAACAAAAGTCTAATTAGATCATTAAAGAAGCAGCAGTTTCTCTTTCACTGCTTGTGAGTGATTACTGGTGTGAAGTCAGTCTAATGCCCTGTTTTTAAATGAATCCATCCTCTCTAACTGCATCATTTGCAGGTTAGAGAGAGTCTTTTGCAAAAATGCATGCAGGCGATGATGCGTCTATGTGTAAAACATAAAGCATGATTTTGCACTTTTAAGAGAAAACTCCGTATTTATGGACTATAAAAGGTATCTGAGCATTATTGTAGTGCACAAATATCGAAAGACTATAAAGATGAACAAGCCAATATTTCTGAAATGATTGCTGTGAGCTGAAAGCATGCCGCTCTGCTGTATCAACAGTCAGCCGAATTCACTGAGATTTAAATATACGACATTTATTTTTGATCGTCTCAACACACAAATAAAAATGCCCTCAAGATTCACAAATTTCCTTTTGCTTTTCCTATTTTCTTGGTCTAAAAATTCCATATTTATTTAGATTTATTTCCAGGTTCAACCTGCTGAAACGCTGCCTTCCTTATGTTTTTGTTGCTAATTTTGAGATTTTACTTTTATTATGATTTAACACGATTACTGCATATTGATTCAATGATCCTATGTTGATCCATATGACTACAACATTGAGTTAAAAACATGTTTGGGTGTAGCGTGTTGGCAGATTATGATTGCACGAGTCTCTAGCCCTTCGTTTGCACGGGGCGCAGAATTTACTTTCACCACTGAGTGCGACTGATGGCTTGTGTTTGTGTCAGAAAAAACATGAATGGCACAAAAGAATTCAGCAGGATTTCTCTGAATTTTTCGTCGTTTGCGCTGCGAGTCCAAATGGAGTTCCCTGTGAAAAGATATCGACCACCGAGCGCTCGCTCCCCGCCGTCCGCCGGTCACGAAGACTCGCTTCAGACCCCGAGTTTGTTGGCTTGTGTCAGCACCACCTTGAGGACGGGCATGAACGCCGACGTCTCGCTGAAGTTGCTGTTACTGACTATGTGGGTGTGGATGTTGAGGCCCTCCGTGTAGGACCGCGACTCTACACTCCTGGCGATGTTGTGAAGTCCTCCGACGATGGCGGGAGAGAGCTGCAGAGAAGAAGAGCGGGAAAGTGTCAGTAGGCGGGTTTCCATCACAGATTTGCACAAAACATCGGCTCAACTTTTGAAGAGTGATGGGACGTAATAACATCTCTTGTAGCTCCTGCTGCATCACGAGGAAGCAGACTGCAGAGAATTACACGCACTCGCTAATTTTCTCGCATTTCGATTTTTCTCTTTGGTAGAAAATAAATTCTCAGGTGCAGTCTAAATACTTTACAGACAACTTAAACAAAACCTCAAATTATTCTGTTCAACACTTCAGTGTGAAGGTGTGTCATGTTATGCACATTCATTAAGCGGTTAAACAATGGTTTGTTTTTTTGTTTTTCTGTGTAGACGGACAGCACGGGAAAAACAAACCAAAGCTAAGTAACATACGGTCGTAAACTGCCATCTTTGTCTGCCTGATTCCACGTGAACGCAGAAATAGGAAGAAATGCGTTTGTATTAGTGATTCTCACATGAGGCTAAAAAATGCAGCTGATATCTATCGTTAAATTTAGACTTAAGAATCATTTTTTAGCCAAACATTAAAAAAAAATGTCGCAGTGCAGGAAACGGAGCAGGAGACTCACCGTCTGCTCTCTGAGTTTGTCATAAAGTGCTTCCAGACGTTTGTTGGCGTCGTCAAGCTTCCTCTTCGTTTGCTGTAAAAAGAGAAAACAGAGAACAATATTACACATGTAATGAGTCACTGATGTTTTTAGCAAAAACATCAGAACAAAACTTTTTTAACACATATTAAAGACACATGTTCACTGTCCCATCTTTCCCAAACAGAAAGCACGACTTAAGTAAAGACAGAAATCACAACAACAACCAGAAAAACAAAAACTGAAGCTCCTTCACAGGACCAGTAACATCAAAATGTACCGGTTCATCAAAGCAGGTGCCATTAGCACATTAGTCAGGCATAATGATTCAGATACATTCAGCTCAGACGTCAGACGGACTCACGGGGTCGGTAGCTACAGCCAAACACTTCTGGATGAGCCCCTCGAACGTGGTCTTCAGGACCAGGTGCTCATCGGGGATGGGCTTCTTCATGATCTTCTCAGCCGGGATGGACTGCAGAGGCTGAACATTTTAACCATGGTAAGAAGATTAGAAGTCCAGTGTGCGAATGTGAGCCAAAAATTGAGTCAAACTCTGTAATCTTTAAATCCTGTGACACACGTGACCTGCGTACCTGTATAACGTCTCCAGTGGGAGCTCCTGGTGCGCCCTCCATACTGGTCTTGGGGATCGCAGGGTTCATGGGTGGAGGGGAGAGCTGCTGCTGCTGCTGCTGCTGCATCTGCTGCTGCTGCTGCTGCTGTTGGTGCATGCCTGAGTAGGGGACTTGGGCACCGTGCGGGCCCTGGACCATGGCCTGAGGGGCCCCAGAAGAGACTGGCTGGGCCTGAGGGTCAGCACCCAGCGGAGCCATGATGGGAGAAGTGATGGGGGCCGGAGGCATGTAGTTCATCTGAACCGTCTGACCGATGACAAACACATTTTATATTTTTAGATATAAATAATTTGGTATTTCAATTGCCATCATATTGAGAAATAAACTTGACATTTAAGGTTGAAATAATATTCCTTAATCATGTAGTTCCAGTACTGCGTTTCTGAATGTTGTGGTGTTATTGAGCCTAACAACGTTGTGTATCTTTTCAAAGACAGTAGTATTTGTTTTTATACTGCAGTTTTCGCTCCAGTTGTAGCATGCAAAGTTGCTGCAAGACACTTTATCTAAGTTCTTTGAAAGACACAAACGCCATCATCATGACAGCAGAGGTGATGCAGAAACATCAGACGCTGCATCTCTGTGGTCAAATCTGCTGCTGCTAAAGTTGCAGTGCACCCATATTCTGACCTTTACGGTAAATGCATCGAAATGACACAGGATACACGTGGCTATGTCTGCGTTTAAAGAAAATAACGAGGCTTTTTAGTCTGTGTCGCCCCCTGGTGTCTGGCTGCAGTATAGGTCATAAAGCCCGCCCCTTCATGTTAGTGAATAGGCCAAACTAAAAATGCCAAATAAATTTTTCCCAAAGATAGTTTCTGTCACTGCAGGTAGTTCTCATCACCCTGATGTTTGTTCAAGTGTTTGTTTTCATTATAAGTTTGGTTTTAATGAGTTATTAAATTACACAAAAAGGGGATTTTCCACTGTGATTGACAGCTGGCTTAGCCAATCTGTGCGCTCTCATTCAATGGGGCTGCTCACGATCGGACGGGTGTTTTTTGGTGGGAACTCTCCGACTGTCAATGACATCATTATCAGAAAATGGCAGCGGCCATATCTCGGATATTTTAACCTTACCGAAGCATAGCGGGGCAAGTGGGGGCATGTCGTCCATTTTTATATACAGTCTATGGTTGATAGATTACACAGCAAATACGTGTATAAAAAATAAAGAATATTTGGATTACATTCATTTGAAGAATAGAAAATGTTTCCTATGTCCCTTAAAATTTAACAATCCCTACTCAACAATGAGGAAAATTATTTTTATTATTGATTTTGAGTCACTGGAAGGACAACAGGACTACATTAAGACTAAAAATAAACGTACTGCGGTAACACTGAAGTCAGCTCACTCACCTTCTTCTTCGATAATCTGTTCAGAGCCGGCGGGTCGTTCCAGCCGTTCTGAGGCCCTACGGGAAAAAACAAAACAAAATCCAGATCATTCACTCACAGTGCCGGGACACAATCTGTTTTATGTTTCAAAATTAGCTTGAAAATGATTCCATTTGATCACAAACTAACATTTCACAGTAAAGTCTGACATTTTCGTTACACTAAAAAGATCAATATCGCTTTCACATCTGTGCAATAAATGTCAAGCTACAGCTTCACCTTAGCTTAGCATAAAGACTGAAGCAGAGGGGACAAGTTCGCTCTAATCTGTTAACCTAACACACCTACACACTAGACCGATAACCAAAATAAAAGAAGAAAGTGTATTTCCCAAAATGTCGATCTTTAACTTTAAAGCCCAACTTCAAATCTACATGTTGCATTGATTGTGCTGCATCTATGGCTAATAAAACAGTTTTATTTTGATTAAAATGTCTTTTAAAATCATTTAGCAAAAGCAATCTTCATTGTATCATCAAAACCAATTTCTCTCAGATTGTTAAATTCATTGATTTGGTTTAATCAACTCATGCATGGTGACAAATGAGAAAAACATGCAAATTTGTCACAGAAAATTTAATTTTAAAAATTAACAAATGTAATATAACGTAATAACCAAAATGATACCTATAAATGTTAAAACTTTTTTTAAACTATTTTTTAAAAATCATTTATCAATTAATAAATTAAATAATAAAAACTTTATCATTTTGTTATTTTTTAATACATAATCTAAGCTAAATGTTACTCTTTTTTAAAAATATCTATATATTTTCTTATTTGTATTTGTTTTTTATTTTGTATCTACGCTTTTGCAGTACTTGTTTTTTGTTACTATTTTGTTTTTTTGTACTATGTTTATTGTTTGGTACCAAAAAAAGAGACAAAGTCTTTGTATGTAAAAACCTACTTAACAATAAATAGGTTTGGGATTTAAATGCAAACTCATCATCTGGTTAATTTCCGACAGTTTTTAGTGCATAAATCTATTAATCAGTTTATTGTAAGAAAACACTTTAAAGGCCTATTTCACCTAAAAAAAATGACAATAAAAATAGCTTTTGCAACTACATTTTAAAAATCATTTATGAATTCATAAATTACAATATCTAAATATCTCTATTTCATTTTACAAATAAATTAAATAAAGCGTAAAAATGTAATTATCAAATGGCAAATTTTAAAACATTCTTTAATTTCACAATTTTTAAAGAGACATTTTACTCAACCACTAAAAACGTGTGAGGTACTTAAAAAGAGTCTCTGAACCAGGGTCTGAGTGAGTTTGTGAGGGTGATCGGAGTCATGCAGACCTGTTCTCTGAGAGGCCGGGATCAGCTGTGTACCTGAGACTCCGCTCGGTGGAGGAGGAACAGGCATGTACGACACAGAAGAGCCTGGACCGCCGTGCTGGAAAGACGCTCCGGAGGACGGAGGCGCGTTAAAGGAGGAAGAGGAGGCGTTTGGATAGAAAGGAGGATGAGAGGGAGGAGAGGAGGACAGGCACTGGCTGATGGGAGGCTGTCCGGGATAGACCGGAGGTGCCGGCTGTGTGTACTGAGAGAGAAAGCCGGGCGGCTCTGCAGGAGGAGGAGCAGCAGCAGAGTACTGAAGAGGCTGATAGAAAGGAGCCCCCCCAGCTCCAGGGGGGTACTGGTGGACCTGGGGGTAGGCTGGGGTTCACACAGGATACAACACATGCATGTTAGAGAAAAAACGAGCTCCATTGCATGTTTTAATATCATGCAACAGGACAAACTGAGCAGTAAACAGTTACAGTAAAGTGCATGCTAACGTGCTTCATGTTCAGCTTGTCGATTACAAAAGACTAAACGGGCAAAGAGATAAACGTCAGGGCTGCACAATATATCGCACATCGGGATGTCAACTTGCACAATAAATCAAACACGAAACACTGCCATGTTGCATTTTTAAAATATTAACTCACATGGATCACATCACTTTTCTCATGCTGCGTTATGATGCCTTTCAGAAATATTTCAACTTTTGGACCATGAGCAAAAAACATAATAAAAAAAGGCAATGAGCAGAGATCTCACATATTGCTAAAATTTAGTCGATTTCGAAAACTATTTAAAAAAAAACACTACTAATTTTCATAAATTTATTCTATATTTATTTAGTCTTTGGGAACAGGCTGAGGAAGAAATGCCCCACAAATAGAAAATAGTGGATTTAAAAAAAATAAAATAAAAAATAAAGCTCGGAAAAAAGGCCAGAAATGTCCACGAGTGCAGACGAAAGTGCGAACGCCAAAAAAGAAGTGGTGCCCGAAAAAAATGGCGTTTCCATGCAGAGGAGACCCTGAAGCACAAACACAGGTCCTGTGTAAAAAATTCTCTCTTTACTTATTCCAAATAATTTCATTATCACAATATTTAACGCTGTCATATATCTACCCCATATTGTGCAGCCCTAATAAACATGAATAAAGAAATATTCATTCTCATGTTCTGTTAGTGATCAAAAGATCAGATTTCCAGAAAAAAATGCTCATCAGTGTTTTAAAGAAGAGAAAAAGGTTAAATGTTGCTAATTTTGCCACCTTTGTCTTCTACATATGACAAAACTGCTTATTCACTTTGGAGTGAAGGTCATCCAAAGTCACTGCATGTTTGGCAACATTTTTAAAGTCAGAAACAGCTTTTCCTGCCACACTAGTGATTTCTTATCTCCGGCAACACAGAGTGAACTCTTTGGGTAGAATATGTGAGACACTTACGCTGGTGCTGCTGGGAAATGTATGCAGGACCGGAGGAGACCGGAGACTGAACAGCTGTGCAGGGAGGCGGCATCCCGTACATGGGGTTTGGAGGCTCCACCTGCAAAAACACAAATAATGAAAGCTGATGTGATCAGCAGCTTTTTATTTCAGTTGACATCTCACTTTGTTAAAAACAATAAAAACATCTTGGATCAACAGTGGTGCTGCAGCGTGGGTGCGTCTCTTTACACATGACTTTTTGCCTGAGTACAAACGATCAACGTCAATTAGCAACAACTGATGATTTCCTCTAATGAAGTTTGTCTACCAGAAAAAAAGAGAAGCTGCAGCCTGAATGTTTTCTGCACTGATCTTTGCTAAAAACAAAGGCAGATGCCTGCAGTGCACAGGAGTGGAAAAATTCAGTTTTATATTTGGATGATGAGGCCGTGCAAAGAGGGCAGAATAGTCCTGTGTCAAATTAACAAGTAAAATTCATGTTATGTCTGCGATTCAGAAGCATTATGTTTGATAACATGCATGTGTGAAGAGCGACGTCTGTGCAGTCAAATCACAAAAATCAGAGTGCAACCGAAGAAATAAATAAACGGAGCGAGTGGAGACGGAGCATGCATCACCAGAGACAAATTATCAGCAGGAAGTGGAAAAAGCACCGCAAACAAACCACAGCAGCCCAACGCAGGAGATCAACAACATCTGTAAACATCAGCAGAGATGTGTGTGTGTGTGTGTGTGTGTGTGTGCAGGCCGGGTGGGCGGTCAGTGTACCTGCTGCTCTTGAAGAGGAGGAGGAGGGACACTGGGGAGGGCTGTGGGGGTTTGGTTACTCCAGGAGGTGACAGTGGAGGTCGCCCTCACCTGAAGCACACAGAGACAGACGCCACACACCAATGACGGACACGGGGGGGCACCAACAACACCACAATGCACAGGAGTCGGACCAGAGCCAGGGTTCAAATTACACAAAATCAACACGAACTTAACATTCGTACACAGATCGTGAGTGTTTTGCTGGCATGGAGCCGCCTCCATAATAAGCACATTATTCATTAATATTTCATGTGTATATTTAGGAAACAGCATGTGATTCAAACCCTGGCTAGAATGGAAATCCAGTCGATGAAAATGACTATGACACAACAGCAATGAACTTAACCCTTTGAGATCTGAGGAAATTGGCATGGTTTATTTCAAAAACAGGAAAAAGGTAAGGAGCAACTTAACCTAATTACCCCCAAAAATGTGCAAAAAAAAAAAAAATTGTAAGAACAGAAAAAGAAAATGATGTAAATGAAACACAGCAAACAAACAAAAAGGAAATGACCTAAAAAAGTCCTTAAATAATACTAATACTAATACTAATAATAATAATAATAATAATAATAATAATAATAATAATAATGTAAAATAATTTAAACATATAATTATGATAATTATAAATACAGTTTTTGGACATTTTCCCCTAGATTTTTAAAATATAATACTTTTACAAATCTACAAATTTGTTACAATTTGCAGAACATTTCTTGTCAAGTTGCTCCGTTGCTTTTTTTTTTTTTAAAGAAAGCAACCAATTTGCTCAGATTTCAAAGGTATTAAATTCTGTGAATGCGTCTGAATTAAGCACAGGAAAAATGATCCAGGTTTCAAAGGGTTAACTTTAATAAGTCAAACCCGTCCTGAGTTTATGTGACTTGCAGATTTTAGTGTTTAGAGGAAGAAGAGGAGACCAGTCTGCCCTCAGATCTCTGTGAATCCTGTTAAAAGTTTGAAATAAAACAGGAAAAAAAACGTACCGGCTGGTAATACTGCGGCGGTGCTGGGGCGGAGGCAGCGGGTGTGGGCATGGGGACCGGAGCTGCAGCGGGCTGCTGAGGCACCATGGCGGGCTGCATCGGGGTGAACGGATGGCGAGGCAGAGCGGCGGTGGCGGGCGGGCCGAGTCTGAGTCGGTGCAGGCTGAACTCTCTGAGGTTGAACCGGAGCTGCAGGAGCCGCCGCCCGCTGCCCCAGAGCCCGACTGAGACGGTCACGAAGCTGCTGTACGGCAAGCTGTGAGGTGGAAACGAGAAAGATAAACTTATGTTATTTTCTGATTCCTTTTTTTCTAATTATTTCTTTTTTGGACAGCAGTTTATATAACAAATCATACATCATGACAGACACAGTTTAGCAGTCAATGTGGTTTGCTAGAATAAAAGAGTAATTCATCAAATACCTCCACAAATCTGGCCATTAGTGTGTTAAAGTATTTTACCCCCCTTATCCAGAACTCAATGAACACAGTTTCCACATTTTAACATGAAAATAATTTACCATATCAGTCCTCTCCGGTATTGCGGAGGGTTTAGGACATCTCTGGGATTCTTAATTAGTCAGGTCCAACAGGTAACTTTGTGATTTTGATTTCAAAATGTTGTATGAAAGAGAATTATAGGTCACATCCATAGTTTCTGCAGGGTTTGCAAAAGCTCCTTTCACACATGCACTGCAAACATTGTCTAGACATTATGTGGAGGAGCTGCAGGTGAGAATGCAAATCAGTTGGATCGGACATTAAACTGACTTAAAATAATAATAAACTGACATTAAAATAATAAACTGACTTTACTTCAGGACCACCCTGTCAGCTCGCCGCTACAAAATCAGCGTAATGTCTCATTAAGCACATGTGAAAAAGGGGGAATACAAACATAGGAGGCTGAATAAGAAGGGTAATTTACATGAAGACAGCAACAAAAATGTGTAAACTGTAGAGATTTTTGAGATTCAGGGTCTTCAGTCTGTACGGGCCAAAACCAAAATCATCAGGAAAATTCAAGGAACAGCAGGAGATTCTCCGGTGACGGATTATCTGGTGCAGCCCGGTCCTGCTGTGTTACTGACCTGGTTGGTGTTGTCCGGCAGGTAGGTGATGGCGGTGGACAGATTGCCCTGAGAGGCCAGCAGGTTGGCGTACTGACTCATCTTCTCAGCCAGCAGGATGCCGATAGCAGCGGGCCCGGAGCGCTGGGTCAGCTCCACCGCACGCCGCAGCACCACCACCTTCTCTACCAGGTCCTGAGACACAGAGACACACATCACATCAGTATGACTAAACATTATTATTATCAGTTTTTATTATTATATTATTATCCTCAATTTTATTACTTTTTATTGTTATTATTATCTATTTTATTGATGCATTATTATTATCATCAATTTTAATAATTTTATTATTGTTATTATCTATTTTATTAAATGTATTATTATTATTATTATTATTTATTATTATTATTATTATATTATTATTATTATTATTATCATTATTATCAATTTTAATTATTTTTTTTTCTTTGGTTTTAATCTGTGATGTCTTTGGAAATATGGAGAGCACTGTACTGTTAAAAAATTAATTAAAAAATTTTTTTTTTTTAAATTTAAAACCACTCCTGTTTCCATCTATTGCTGTGTTTCCACAATCTTGGCCTCTTGGGAAAAACACAAAATTAACACATCCAACAAACATGAAGCAACATTATAAATCATTTGGAGATGTGTTTCTCACCATCTGATGAATTAAAGCTAAATATTCACTTGTTTTTTATTCTTTTTTGGTCGCTGCCAACTCATGAGGGAAATCTACAGCGAGGCAGATATTTTTACCCTCTTTCGGCTCACTGTTTAGTCATCCGGTCCACAACTTTATTATTTTGGTTCACTCTTGCTGCTCAAATAGTGTTGTTTTTGGTTATAGGAGGCTCTAAAACCCACTGTACACGACCTTCTCCACACAAAACAGGAGTTGGTGGAGACCAAAAATAGAGCCAAAAGAGTGAACATTGGACAGAGATGCTGTCTCCAAGTGTCCAATAAATCACTTTCTGCAGGTTTAAGATAGAGGCACACCTGAAGGGACAGTGGACAGTGTCCGTCTTGTGCTCTGCTCCAGCATGACACAAGTTTCTCCACATTTCCAGCACAGATGTAACACAGACAGGCCTGGGCTTGAAGCTGGGCGTCCTCTGCTGCCTCCAGTCTGTCCCCGAGAAGGTCTAACAAATTAGAAAAGATCGGTAAGAAGAGCACAAAGTCACAGATGAGAGACGATAAAGTTTGATAAGACAAGAAACTTCTGTACTTAACCCTTTTAAACATGAGCAAATGGGCTTGATTTCTTTCAAAACATGGGAAAAAGGCATGAAGCAACTTGAGAAAAATAACCCAAAAATTAGAAAAGAATTAGCAAAAAATTGCCTGAAAAAATAGATAAATAAATAAATGATGAAAAATTGCTTTAAAGTATAATAATATTAATAATATTAAAAATAATAATATATGAATACAAATAATTATGAGAATTATATTTTTGGACCTTTTTCCCTATTTTTTAATTATCTCTAGTAATCACCAACAGCTGATTTTCAGGCCATTTTCTCCTCACCTTTTACAATTTTCTGCAATTTGTTTTGCAATGACCTCTCTTTCCAAGTTGCTTATTGCCCTTTTTCCTGTTTTTTCAAACCAATTTGCTCAAGTCCAAAGGTTAAAATACTTGTGAAAGGCGTCTGAACGCAGCACAAGAAGAGTGATGTCGACCCAGTTTCAGAGGGTTAAACTAACCACAGAGGGACGAGAACTCCTCGGGCTGAGCGTAGGTCATGACAGCAGCCAGCGCCTCCCTCCAGTTCTGCAGGTCGCACGTCTTCAGGATGTCGTGCCAATCTTTCATCACCACGGCGCTGATCAGCTGCAGCACAAAAACCAAAGGTTACATCATCGGTAATAAACTCTCAGTTCCTAAAACTCTCAGTAAACATTCTTACCTTGGTTATCTTGCTGTGCGTTTTCGTAAAATACTTCCTCTGGGTTTTCTCCAGCAGCTCGGCCCCTCCGGCGATGGCCAGGATGATGCTGTCTGCCATCCGGTTGTCATGGAGACAGAGCTCCACGGCGCCCTCGAAGTCTCCGGTCAGCAGGGCCTGCGTGATCAGCCCGTCCACATCTGGCAGGAAAACAAACAGTCAAACACCAAATGTTCATTTTTAATCTGTTAGTGCTTTCTCTCTGCTGCTGTGCGCTATAAAAAATCCTTTTAAATTACAATAAACTACTGACAGCTTTAGTTTTTTCAGTGTCAAAACCACAGAAAAAAACCCCCAAAACAAAAAACTTTGGCTCCAAAAAGCATCAATATACATTTTTGAAAAAAAAAAAAAAAAAAAAACTTACTTACTTACTATATTAACTTTAAATGTATTACAGTATTCTACAGTAGAGTTTGAGGTACACAGGGTAATATTGGGTCCAAAAAGCATCAAGATTTACACTGTTTTGCTGTATTTTAAAAAAGTACATAACTGTTAAATTTGGCTATATTTTTACGGCAGTAATTTTTGCTCAAAAACAGTCACCTCTGTGTTTTATTTATATTTTGAAAAAAAGTACAATGCTCTGTATTTTTACAGAAGTTTGTTACAGTGCAGGTTTACGTCATGACTGCTGTTACCTTGGCTGATGCTGAGATTGACTCCGTCTGTATTGGCCGGAGTCGGAGCAGGAGCAGGTGCTGGTGCCGGCTCCTCAATGACTCCTCAACCAGAGCTGGAACTGGAGCCTCGATGGGCTCCTCCACTGGAGCCAGGACCTCAGGAGGACTGAGCTCCTGCTCCGCTGGTGCTGCCGGCTCCTGAAACACCAGAGAAACATCCCATCACGTCTTAGCTTCACTCTTCTCCTCCCTTCATTTGTTGCAGGACTTATTTGAACATGCAATCTCCCCCCTCTGGCAGAGAGCTGCACTGCACAAAAGAGGTCAATGTGTGCTTACGATGTCAGTAGAGCTTTAAGCAAATTTTTATTTCTGGATCTTCATTAAGAGCGCTGCTGAAATATATCAATACTGTTCTGTTAGTCTTTGCACCACACTGTCAAAGTGCATGCTCTTAAATCGTGAAAGTTTTCATTCACTGGCAGCAGATGCTTCTCATCCATCAATCTGATCAACTGTGAGCAGATCGACAGATCAGTTATCCACTGCAAGAGTCACAAACTGCTGCTGAGGAAAAAAATAACTCATGGAGAGCTCTGTCTGCGCCGGCCCAGAATGACTTTTCCCCATTGACTTACATACAAGAGATGTTTGTAAATAATTTTTCTTCTGGTAACGTAATACTGGATCCAAGACTAGGCGACGCTGGCTATTGACAGTACGCATTTCCCGGTTGGGTCGGTGACCAGTGTACACTATGCAACAGCGTCCAGTCGGCTCTGAAAAATCAAACATGTTTTGATACGCTCCGAATCATGTTTGGGGGAGTCTGTTCTCCTCACGCACTTGCGGATTCGAGTCTGAACCCCTTATGCACTTACAGATTTCTGTTCCAACTTGCCACGCCAACTGGCTGCAACTCGTGCTGACTGTGGACTAGGAGTCGTCACGATTGTGAATCGTAGAGAAAATACAGTCTAAAGTCTCCAGCTGTAAATTGTGCTATGAAGCTGTGCAGTGATGAAGGCGTACCTGCTCATCATCCAAGGGGATCTCCTCCTCCTCTGCTTCCTCCTCTGGAAGAACCTGCTCCACCTTTTCTTCTGGTTCGCTGGCGGGAACTTCCTCTAGATCCTCTGCTGCAGCTGGCGCTTCGGTCTCAAGGTCAGGAGCAGAGTTGAGCTCCAGCGTGGCTGCCGGCTCGAGGTTTGATGAAGCGATCATGTCAAACGCCGCCTCGGGAGTGTCAGCAGGCAGCACGGGGGCTGAAGCAGCGATCATGTCAAACGCCGCCTCGGGAGTGTCAGCAGGCAGCACGGGGGCTGAAGCAGCGATCATGTCAAACGCGGCCTCAGGAGTATCAGCAACAGGTGGCGCGGCTGCAGCTATCATGTCAAACGCAGCCTCTGGAGTTTCTGCAGGTGGTAAAACGGCTGCAGCAGAGATCATGTCGAACGCCGCCTCTGGAGTTTCTGCAGGTGGTAAAACTGCTGCAGCAGCGATCATGTCAAACGCTGCCTCTGGGGTGTCAGCAGGCGGCACGAGGCTGAGGTCCGGTAAAGGCTGCAGGCTGACTGGAGCAGGAGCCTCCACCTGAAAAACCAGAGAAGATATGAGCTTTGAAGCACTGGTTGGCATAAAAGCAAGTTTAAAAAACAGTCCAAGAAAACTTCATACTAAAACTGAACTCAAGATCAGTGCAAAGTTTGGATTTTATACTGCAGGAAATGTGTCATTTTTGAATTCAGTTGTGCAAGCAGGTGCACGAATAAACATGCATGTATGCTCTGAAGAGAAAGATTCACCAATGCCATCCACATCCGCAGAAAAGTCTAAATTTGTATGCATGTATGTAAACATGCAGCAGATTTAAGAAAGAAAAAAGAAACATGAAGCAGATTAAACTGTTTTTACAGTTTCTATTGTGATTATAAAATCAAAAGTGTCCTAATCTTCCTCCGAGTGATTTGAAAAAAGGGGAAGTTGTATTTTTAGCACTGAGACGAGGCTTCATCGTTAAAAATACTTGCAACACTTTACTGTTGCCAAATGAAAGAGAGACTTCAGCCAAAAACCGTGGCTCTACTTACTGCCGGCAGTCGGTCGGCTCTGTTGTGAACAGCACGCAGGAACAAATGGAGCGTAACAACTACGTCTAAATTAACTCAGTAGAGACTCTTCCCTGTTGTAGATTTAAAATGTTGCAGTCTTTACATTAAAACTTCCTGTTGCACCACTGAAAAGTTAACAGATGCAGGGATGACGTTTTTCTGAAGTTAACTTCATCCTGGTTCCCTCATTAAAAGACTTATGGGATTTATTTGTTTTGATTATTGAAGAAAATAATCTTTGCCGCAAACATATTTTTCTGATTCTTACACATTTTGGTCAGCTGGATAATCTTCACAAATGAACACCACTTATATGATTTTTGAAGCCTAAATGCAGCCGCCAGAAGTGAAAAGCATTATGCAATAAATTTACAACACCATGGTTGCAAACTAAACGTCGCCACCACTGCGAGTCTGTAAAGTCGTGTTAGTTTCAGCTTTAATCAGTCTTTGGATGGAGTTATTTAGAAACACCAGGACGCATCGCTTCGTGTCTCATCCAGCCGCTCACGCTGAGCTCTCATTAATATTATTACCCGGGTCAGATGTAATGTTTTGGGGGCCTGGGGCCACAAGCACATGAGCTTATTTTCAGCCTTTCTCTAACTGGGAATGTTGGCAGGCTGTTGGCAGCTATTGGAGAAGTAGGCCGACTCAACAGTTTTTAATTCCCGAGTAAAATGAGAAACAGTGCAGAAGTTTCACAGAGTCCTGCAGTCCGGAGAGGTTGGCCTATTATCAGCACAATGTGCTTACATTTTCCTAAAGTTTATTTAAGATTGAGCTTTTAATGTTTATATAATGCTGGAAAGTTTAATAAATGAGAATAATTAGTTGAATACCCCTGCTGTACCAAAACTGAGGACCAAAACTTCGTCCTATCCGAACCTGCGGCCAAGTTGTAATAAAATGTCAGAATGAGAACAATATTTTTTAAGGAGGACTTGCTGGGAAATTAAACGAAAAATAATCAAAACTGACATTCAGAACATCTAACCGAAATAATCTTGCCCGTGTTGGGTATTCTGTGTTTTCCAAAGATAACAGCTTATCTAAAAATTCTGTTAACCATTTCCCCACCGAGGCTGCCAACTCCCATGCATCTGCCGTGCCACAGCATTTCATCATCGCGGATCAAACAGCTTTGAGACAGACAAACAGAGAAACCTGCTACGTTTCACTGTCTATTTTTGCTGTGAACCGTGCGTCAAGCAGAAAAAATGGCAAGACTTTCTAGGTGAGCTAAGACTGCGAATACGAACATTTCCTAAACTCTTGAACTATACCTTTACATATGAAACACTGCTTGAAAAAACTTACCTGTGGAGCTTCAGCAGGCTTTTCCTCCAGTGCTGCTGAAATCTGATGACAACAAAAATGACATATGTATCACAAGATGTACTGAAAGACAAAAGCATAGAACAAAAAAATATAAATACATTTATTTTCACACAGTAGCCGAGAAAATCCATCTCACCTTCAAGGCCAGCTCCTCCTTGTTGTAGCCCAGAAGTTCCAGGTACTTGCTGCGGACATCGGTCTCAAAATTAGCCTGAAAATACAAAACAGTCGCACAAACAATTTAGAGAATGACTGCATCATTTTACAAGAGAAAAACAAATATCTTTCTGCATTTCACACCTTGAGGAAAGACCAAAGCGTCTTTTCAAACTCATTTTCAGCTCCATCGATCTTTTCCTGGCAGAAATCCACGAAGCTGCCCGCGCTCAGCGTGGCCTGCAGCTGATCGGAGCGCTTCAGGAAGGCCGTTTCTGTGACAACCTGGCTGATGTGTACGACATGTGAGGTGGGCTGCTGCGGCTGCTGAGGGTTCAGCTTTGTGTTCTCCAAAGATAACAGCTTCCCACCAAACTGCGAGTGAACAGGAGCCAAAACAATGTGAGTGCTGGTAAAAAAAAAAGCAAAATGCATCATGAAGAGTAAAGACGCAGGACTCACAGCGAACGAGGCTCCGACAGGTCTGCGGATCCACTTGGGCGGTTTCTTCAGGGGGTTGACTGTAGCTGGCTGAACAGGAGTTTGCGGCAGCTGCAGCGGCGGCAAAGTTTGTCCCGTCCCAAAAGGATCCATGTTCCCAAACGAGTTGCTAATCTGTAACGGACACCCAAAGTCAAGCTGGACACATGAAGAACAATAAAGATGCCAGAAATCTAATTTAAAGCCAAATTAATGATGTGTCGCTCTGAAAAAAAGTAAATAAAGAAACAGGTTGGTGTAAATTAAACTGTTGTTTTGCTCAACAAACAGCACCAAGTAATCATATCGTGTCTGAAAAGATATCGAAAATAACAAAGACACTTGCAAAATTGTTGTTTTTTTTGCACCTGTCTTTTTTCACGTAGTGTTGTCTTTGCATCGTCCTTCACTTGTTTTGTTTTGTACCTGCATCACCTGACAAATGTTTGAAATCTTATTTCAAACATGTTTTTTCCCCAAGCCCATAAACATACAAACCAGCAAAAGAAGAGCGCATGAAAAGAGGAAAAAAAGAAAAAAGAGAGAAATCTGTCAAATCTGATGTTTGAAAAGAAGTAACTTATCTGATCCCTCTCCCTCTCTATTAATCATTAACTTATAAATCTACACATGCTTCCTTACTTAAAAACATTATCTATGTATCTATCTGACGTCCAGAAAAGCATCTATGTGACGCACAGAAAAGACATCTATACTATGTCCATGGATGTCTTTTCTGGACATTTGCAGGAAACTGCAACTGCTATTACATCTGTGGGAAATTGATTGTGTTTGTGGGATTATTCCATTAAAAGCTGCAGATTTGTATCACATTTCTGGTTTATTACGTTTGTGGGTTATGATGTTTGCGGATGTTACACACTTCCTTGTTGCTAAAAACACACGTGGTCAATACTGTAGCCTGCAATCTGTTTATCAACATATTTTACTTTTCATAATTTACCTAGAAAATAATCGCAGAGTGCCGTCATACAAAAGCTGCGTCTTTGAGCAGGTTTGCATTTGCAGAAATCTCATCAGCATCGAGACTGCCTCTTATTTTCACAACCGCGCCCTGTGTTTACTCTCATGTTTCTGTCTCCAGAGACTTAGTCTCACCTGGTCGGCGTGTCTCTGGCTCTGCGCCTGGTTGGTTCCTCCCATGATGGAGTAGATATCGATGTGTCCGTCGAAGCTCGCAGCCGACAGCACGGCGGGGTTCCTGGGGCACCACAGGATGTCGAAGCACCACTGACTGCTGGTCGGCAACTCGTACAGCACCTGAACATCCCGCAGGATGAATTACTTACGTAGTTTTTGGTGTGTTGTATTTTTAATGTGTTAACCCTTATGATGCCAGTTGGCAAAACACCCTGTTTTTGTTGTTTTTTTTGTCGTAAAATTGATAACATAAACATAATTTAAAGACAATTTTAAAAAATGTTTTTTTTGGTGTACACTTTTGGTTACATTACCTTAAAGCAACACTTTACCATGAAGGTAAGACACGAAAAATAAGGTGGTAATGTTAAAATCCTAATAAATTTATATACAATACTCTATGGAAAATATGCAAAATTATTAAACTTAATTTGCAGAAATAAACCTAAATACACAATACCAAAAACTGTCATGGTGTGATTCCATTATGGTACGATGTTTCAAGGCAACATTTGAATTTGAATAATTTTCTGTTATAAATTTTCAAATTAAGCACATTTAACAATAAAAAAATAATGTTTTACTCATCTATTGTTGTGAGTCTATTTGTCTATTTTTGTGGAGAGTTTATGGGGCTGAGAAGGGAATCAACTCGGCCTCCAGGAAGTCATTTTACAATATATACAGTTTCCTGAGGGCTTGGCTCTTTTTTTAAAGTATTGCAACATGTAAACAGCAAAAAATTGGTATATTACCTCGAGGCAACACGGTACCATAGAGGGTTAATAATGCACATTTAAATGACATTCATAACAAAGCTTTTACCTCGGCTGTGTTTGGATTCCAGCACAGGATCCTGTTGTCCTTCCCGCAGCTCAGGAGCAGCTCGGGATCGGCCAAGCTCCAGGCGATGGCCAAAATCCCTCTGCACATAAACAACAGCACAGTTACTTAAGAAGCCTTTTGATTTTTAAGTAATAAGGATGGTGATATTCTATATTTCTCTTTCTGTCAGCAAATCCAATGAAAAGAAGAACACAATTAATATATTAATCTGTCTCGTAATTCTTTCTCTTAGTGTCATGACCAGCTGTTCCAGCTATAAATCCTTAAAAACAGGTCACAAATTAACAGCTTTATTCTCAAAAAAGGCAATATAAAGTCCTGCAATGCAATTTTTTCGTATGCCTCTCAACTTTTTTTAATTTTATTTTCTAATTTTTTTATTTACTTAATACCCCCCCCCCCCTTTAAATTTTATTCATTCCAATTTATTTATTTATTAATCTTTTTCTTTTATTTCTTTATTTATTTTCTGTTTTTATATGATTGAAAGTCCTTCATGCTCATTTGGTTGTGTATTTTGTTTTTGCATGTTCACATAAACCAATAAAAGAAATCAAATTTTTAAAAAAAATCTTGACAAGAAGGGATAAGTCGCAAAACAGATGCAACAGTGCACCATCGTCTGATTTACATTTATCCCAAAATGTGATTTCTTTTTCCCAGGCTCCCTTGATACAGCTGACAGGTGCAGAATCCGTTGTAAAATAACAAATTTTGTGATTTGTGATGTGATTAGCCTCTAAGTCTCACGTTTGTTGGGGACTATTTTCAGCTGCGGATTAATCTACATTTGGTGCTCTAATGAGTATTTGTGTCAGCAGGATGGTGTGTGTGGGATTGAGTCAAAATAAACTACAGTGTGTGTGTGTGTGTGTGTGTGTGTGTGTGTGTGTGTGTTCATGTGCAACAGTGTGACTCATTGAGGTGTTTTTGGACAACAATGGAGCAGAAGAAGAAAATATCAGGCTGCAGAAACACAGATATTACTCATTTGTTGACAGTAAGAAAAACATAAAATTTCAACACAGAAAAGCTTTAGACCCTGATCAGACAGAGCGAATTTTGGGGGTTGCTATGTTTTTTAAAAAAAAGTTTCTGTCTTGAAGTAAACACAGATTTGCACTTTAAAATCTGCATTCGAATCCCACTACTTTAATTTTAAATAATAATTTTATCTTTGCACCTCTTGCTATTTTTAGTGGTGAGCTTTATTTATTTTTTAATAATTTAGAAATGAATTCTGCCTTTTATATCTTGTCTCTTTACTCTTTTTAATGTGAATCTGTATCCTTTATTATGTTTTATATATTTTTTGCTCTGTAAAACACTTTGAATGGCCCTGTTGTATGAAATGTGCGACACAAATGAAGCTGCATTACCCATGAATTGCAAAATTTCTCTGTGCTTATGTAAACACCATATCCTGAATATGATAATAATATAAGTCTCATTAACTGGTTATTAATGTCCATGTAACCACACCAGCCGCCCCAGGCTGCTAAAACGCACTCTGTCTGATCAGGACTTAAAGCTGTTCTTGCTCCAAATAAAACTCGTGTTTACCGTGTGTGGTTCTCTAAAATCTTGAGAGGAGAGGTAGCGAAACGTAAATCCCACATCTGGATGACCGGCATCCGGTCGTCCTCCGAGGCCAAGACCAGCTGAGTGGCCACTTCGGGATTCCACGCCAGCCCGGAGCAATGCATCTAAAAAAACAAAACGTGCACAGAAAAGTTGAGCAGGCTGCACCGAAAGAAGAAGACGCTGCACGTGTGCAACTTGATCTGAGTGCAGAAGGAAGCACGTACTCTGTTACTGTGGTCGCTAACTTTAATGATGAGGTCATTCTTGCGGAGGTCCCACACTGACGCTTTGCCGCTCGGGCTGGCGGAGGCCAGGATGTGTTGGACCTGTCTGTTCCACGCCACACAGCTGATGTCCTCCACAGGCTTCAAGACAAAAACGCACAACCTCTTTCTGTCATTTTACATCCATTAAAGTCATCCAGACTGTTATAAAAATATTATTTACATGTATGAGATGATAGCGATTAAAACAAAAAAACTGCCAATTACATTTTGACAGCAGACTCTTCAAAAGACAACATAACATCATGCAACACTGTTTTTGTCTCTGTCTCAATCAATTAAAACATGACAGCTACTTTTTGCACTATTTCCACCTTAGTTTTTCTGTATATACAAAATATATTTTTCCATAATCATCATAAATATTCACACAATAAATAAATAAATAATGTATATGGATTTTATTTTATTTTTTAAATTTTTTTAATTTGTATTTTTATAATATTTTTATCCTTTTTTAGCACTCATATAACTTTCTTTTGCTTTTTTTTTCTTGCTTTCTGACTCTTTTAGCTGCTGTATCGTGTGAATTTCCCCGATATGATTTTAACAATAACAATAACTTAACTTAACTTAACTTAACTTAACTTAACTTAACTTAACTTAACTTAACTTAACTTAACTTAACTTAACTTAACTAAAAGGACATGGTAAGTACATATAACTCAACCATTGATATTTACAATTTACAGTTGAAAATAAGTATAAACTGTAGAGTGAAAATATAGAAACCTGCTACCTGAGATTTCGGTCCTGGCGTCATTGGAGAGCCAAAGTTATTCATGTCCAGATGTAGATTTCGGACTCGTTGCCACCTGATGCCACCAGGTTCGTCTGCAGCAGAAAAAAAAAAAAAATACAAAATGAGTAACTGCGTTTGCACACGACGTTAAATTCATCGACACTTGAGTTAAACGGATCACACCTGGAACGGGTTGACGTCGAGCGCTCTCACAGGCCCCGTGTGTTTGTCGCTCTCAGCAATGATCACGTCGGTCTCTCCGGCCATGATCTTTGCAGGGTCGTACAGGATGACGTTGCCGTTCTCGCCTCCTGCGATAAGGACCCCAGCTGGGTGACCCTGGGAGTCCATGCCGTAGGGACCCCAGACCAGTTTGTGGTATCTGTCGGGAGAACAAAATGTGATGAACGGCTGCACTAAAAGGGGAAAAAAAAATGTTAAAATGTAGTGTAGTCAGCAGCTTTTGGTACCTGTGAGAGGAGGAGAAGCTGCCACATGACTTCATGTCCAGAGACGGATCGGTCAAGTCCAGCTCGAAAAACTCCAAGGAGGCATTGGTGCTGAAGGAGGCGTCCAGCTGCTGGGCTGATGTTCCTGCAGACAGAGAGACAAAAACATTTGGTGCATTTGGAAAATCACATAATACATGATGTTGCCTCCTCACCAGAGCTCTCAAACTTAAAAAAATGCTCTTTAAAGCCGACTACGGAGTAAAAAAGTTATTTCAGAGAACATACTCCTAACTGTACGTCTTCACATGATTAAAAACATGTATGTTGAGAGCAGAAACAGACAATGAGAGACCCGACAACCTGCTGAGCTGTTCGTTCTTTTAAAGAAATCCTTTCACTTTGTCAGTGATGAGCTATTTTGTAAAAACACTTGAAATTATACTGTACACAGTGCAGATTTTATTTGTGAAAAAAAATGTAATATCTACTAAAGTAATTAACGTTAAGCAAATGATATAACGTCCTGTAAAAAAAAGCGGCGGCGTGTCTGTGCCGGTGTTCGCTGCGTGCTCGTACCTGCTGCAAGGTAGATGGGGTGGTGCTGCGCAGGACTCCAGCTCTGGATGGCTGTGCGGTTGATCTCTTTAAGTTTCATGCTGGAAAAATAAGTGCAAATTTTTTAAGGAACATGCAGTAACTTCTTTATTGTCATTGCAAAACTGCAAAACGAAATTAGTCGTCTTTAGTAGTGCGTACAGAAGTTCACAGGCAAACACACACATTAAAAACTGTAAAAATAGGTATTAATCCTAGAGGCCTGCTTTCATATAACTCACACTGGTATCGCTCTCAAGCTTTAAAAAAATATTATTTTTTACTTTCATTTAGTTCATTTTTTAAACCAACATCAGTCTTAATGAAAAATATCAAATATTCATTCATTTTCAGGATTTTAAACTCTTTAAATGCCAGTTTTTAGTCATGATGCCCTATGTTTTTAGATGAAAAAAACACCAAAAACAATTATTTCTAATATACTATATGCAAGGTAGATTTTTTGTTGTTGTTGTCACAGTGTGGGATGTGTCCGTGATTGCAACACCCAGAAATAATACAATGCATGTTTTTATGCTTTGATGGCTGTGGGATTAAAAATGTCAGTTTGAATGGGTTTCAATGGAGCTTTTTTTGCACAGTGTATTTTAGAGTCATTGTAGGAGCTGAGCTGGAAATTCACAGATTAAACAAAAATACACAATCTTGTCAAAATTTATGCCATATGCATGAACGCAGCCAAAAATATTTAAAAAAATGAAGATTAAAAAGTACATAAAAAGTGCCAGTCAATAAGAGTTAAACCAAAATTACAATACACATGTTGCACAGTCATGATAATATTGCACATATGCACTAATACTACAGAGTTTCTCTCCATGTTGCCTCTGCAGGAATCAGCACAGTTAACGGAGCACACACTGGTCTTTACATTGTGTTTAAGTGTTAAAGGAGAGGTTCACATATTTTCAAGTTAGTCTTAAAAGGACACTCCCAGGCTCAAATGTGCATTTATTTGTAAGTCACTGTTATGTAATTATTCCTGCTGTACATGCAGGCTGTGAAAGGACACCTTCCCAATGTGATTTAGATGTATTTATTTAGTGTGACATGTGTGCAGTGTTTCCTCGCTGAGCCACGTTGGCAGGAGCATAAAAGGGAGTTTTACACTAAAAAAGACACTAATTTTTAAATAAATTCCCTGAATTTGTTGATGCGGAACAAAAATTATCTAAACTGAGCTTAAACTAATGCAGTCTAATATAACAGCCCTGCAAAAAAATCCTAAATAAATCTTAAAAAGATCATTTCAGAGAGGAGTTTTATGCTTTTTGGATGATGCTGTTGGTTTAGCTGTTTAATTGCATTGCACTATACAGAAAGGTGTCTCTGTTATTACATCTGTCCTCAGTGATATATGAAATTGGGTGAGCAAAATAATGGAACAACATCCTCTAAAGTGACAGCTGACTCTCTCTAAAATAAACATCTATTAAACTGTGGAGCCCAGGACTTCTTGCAGACCAGTATAATGGTGGAAAAGCAAATTATAATGGGAAACTGGAGGAAGCAGAGGGAGGAAATATGTTTCAGGAACGGTCCACAGAGTTGGTAAAAGTTGCATCATACTCACAAATCTCTTTCAGTTGTGAGGACAGAACCAAAAAATATGTGGAGAAGTTAGGATAATACTACATTTACATTACTAATCTATGCAATGTTGCAGTAAATCACATTCTACGCACATATTACTTGCATAAACTCTCTTAATGTGTCTGAAAACTAATAATTGACAAACTACAAACAAGTTTAAAACATGAAATTAAAATTTCTCCTTAAATCCTGCTACATCATAATCAGATGCTTGTTAATTAAATTGGATTATGGTCCACATGAATGTAGTAATATATATAAAATTACTTATTTTTGTTTATATGACTTCAAAAAAATTGTATGTACATATACTTCTATGCTTGTTTTTATATATATATATCTCAATAAAATAACTTCTCTAAAACTAATTATGAACTTTATGAATGGAGGAGGCTTTATTTTCTTTTTATTATTTATGTATATATTTTTTTTACATTTTTTTCCCCTATATTATCACAGTTGTTAATATTATTTCATTCTCTCTCCCTCTGTGGGAGTCATTTGCTTTGATGACCAGTAGTTACAGTGTTCATGTGAGAAAAAAAGGTTAATAAAAACAACAAAAATCTTTCTAAAACAGCTGAAAATGGAACATTATAAACTTTATAAATGGAGGATTTATTGCAGGACTGTTGTTTTAGTCTGCTTCAGTTTTAACCAGGTGTGCCTCATAAATTGTTAATTGACTGTAAGTGAACACAACCTTTAAAGCTAAGAGAGGAGGCAAAATAGCAGAGGTGCATGTGACAGGTTTATAAACAAGTAACTCAGGTTTTATTCCCACTTTATTTGAATGCATTTTCACCTTTCAGCCCTGCTGCTGTAATAAACACAGCAGTCCCAGAGTTACACACCAAGGCCTACTGTAAATGACACTAATTATCACTTGTGCATTGCATGTCAGAGCTGTGCTGCAGCAATGACATTATAAAAATCATTATTTACATTTTAATAAAGTAGGGGTGAATTCGGCGTGCTTCATTTAAAGGCTGAAATCAGGAAAACAAAAGCTAGCAGCGAGCTAACAGCTGATGGACAAATTAAAACAGAACTGACAGCAGGAAGGTTCAATATTTTGGATAAATTAAAGTCAAAAAGCACTAAACAGATTTTAATTATTGTCATTTTAAGTGCGTGCTCTTTGAGGACACGGTACGGCATGTCCCGCAGCTACAAAAGGGGTATTACGTTATGTAGCCTGCTAGCTGCCTGCAGAAAATAACAGAAGACAGTTACACACACATCTTATTCCTCAAACTAAAGCGCGGCTTACCTTCCCTTTTCTTCGCTGCTTCTCACATGAACGCAAACATAAAAAAAATTAGCTGACAAAAACAACAAACAGTCCAGAAACGCTCAGGTTCCCCTTTCGGTTCTGCTTCGGATTAACGGCTGTAAAAACACAAGAAAGACGAGGCTACCGGGTCCCGGCTGCGGACTCAAGACAGATTTCCACGTCCCCACTGGTCTCCATCAACGTGGCACTAGCAACAGCCTTCTCCTGCCACGAAGAAGAACAACAGCTTCCGGGGGACGTCGACGCCGCTATACCCGCTAGCATGCTAACGGTGCTAGCGTGGTTTCACATATTCCGCTGCTACACCTGTTAGCATGCTAACTGTGCTAGTTTTACGTCTACGCGGCACCGCTATCCGTGCTAACATGCTAACAATGCTAGCGTTACAGTTTTAATGATTAATATTTTCCAAAACTTGGTGAAGAAGAAAAAAACTTTGGGAATTTTTATATTCTCAGAGTATTCAATATGAAATTATTTTGGAAATCGACTGGATTTTAAACTACTATTTTTTTTTTTCTTAAACTATTTATTTTATTTTATCATTTTTTTCTTGTGCTCTATTCATTTTATTTTTCTCTTACAGGCTATCACATTTTTAATACTCTTTAATTTTTTAATACTGTTAATATAATATTTTTTCTTGTACTCTGTATTTTCTTAATCTTCATTACATTTTTTTATCTCTATTTTAATTTTTTATGCTCTTGGCTTTATTTTTTCTTAAAATCTATTTTTTTTATACTTTAATATTATTTTGCTTTAGTTTTATTTTTTGCTAGTCTGATCGACACTTTTGTATACTATTTTGTTGTTTGTTTTATATTTTCTGATACTCTACTAGTTTTAATTTTTGTCACATTTTCTTCTAACTACATTTTTATTTTTTCTGTTTTTTTCTTACACTCCATTATTTTTAATATCATTTCAGATATATTTCAAGTTCATTCAGTCTTTTGAATCACTTTCTAATGTTTTTGATATTTTTCCCTCAGCATTTTCTACAACATAAAAACCCTGCATTTACACAAAATACTAACTTTGATCATAATTATTTATCTGGATCGAAAGTACTCATACTTTACTTTAGTAGAAATACAAAGTATAAAGCAACATTAAATAGATATTCAGTAGTGTACCTCAATATTGTTAAATATTTGAGTAAATTTAATTATTTCCGCAACCCCAACTCAGATGTTAATGGAGTAAGAGAATGATTTTCCTCTGTAAATATGAGATGTTTTCATATTTGTTGATTAGTAAACCTGCGATAAACAGAAAAAGTCTGGTGCCAAATGAACAAAATGTCTAAAAGGCTGGTTCACCTCAGCTGCCCAGATACCCCAAACATATCCAAACATACTACACACACCAACTGTGCTCGAAAATGTGTATTTTATTTGGTTAAGAACCTAAAGGCAGTTTTATGTGTAAAGCACATTTCACACAACAGGGCGATTCAGAGTGATTTAAAAAGCATTAAAATATGAAACATAATAAATGATACAGATTTACAATAAAAGAGTAAAGAGATAAGGTAGAAAAGGTAACAATTACTAAATTATTGATAAAAATCTGAAATAAAAATCACCATTAAAAGATGGCTGAAGTGCAGACAAGAGATGCAAAGATAAAAATGTCTAAAACGATTTAAAATCAATAAAAAACAACAACAAAACAAACAAACAAACAAACAAAAAAACAGCCAAGTGCTTCGCTAGAAGTAGTTGTGTCAATAAATCACCTGAACTTGCTTTCACCTCAGCAGGTCGACCCTGAAAAAATAATAAAGATATTAAAACAAGCTGAAAAATAACAATCACATAACAGAAAGATGATGCAAAATGTATAATTAAAGCCAAAACCCTCATTTAGAGTTTCATGAATAATCTCCCCCAGACGTATGAATGGGTCAGATGGGTAGTGATTGATATAATCATTGGGATGGCAATATTCACTTCAATACATAATAATAGAAATACAACACATACTTGTACAAATGGTCCACACAGCTCAATGCACTGCAGCCACTTTCTTCAGTTGATCTGTAAAAACAAGATACATCCGGTATTAACCATAAAAAGTTAAGGCGATGAAATATATACACCAAATAATGGCATGAAAATAAGTAATCGGGTTGTAAAATGTATGCCGAATTTAAGAGCGTGTCCTTTTATTTCACATATGTTTTTGTTTTGTTCTTTTCACTAAAAAAACGTTGTAAAAAAAGCCAGTTCACACTAAACATCTCCATTTTTAATAGGAGTTTGGTGTGAGGCATATCACACGCTGTCTTTTCTTCACCACGTGCTCTTGCGGTGGTCGATTTACGACGTGAAGCGAGTCAAATGTTCTGTCTCCAACACTATCTAATCAAAAACAAAGTAATAATATATTTATTCTGCAGTTTACTTACCCGATTACCTAACAAGGACCCCAACACGTGCGCGAACAATTCAAGCTTACGCTACCGAACGAAACCGCGTTTAAAAATCATGTAAAAATTGAAATAGCGAGCGAGCAATCAACCCAAACCGACTAGATTTCTGCAAAATGCACAAAAGGTGCACTTTTAAATACTTGTAAGTAGAATATAAATTTTTCTAACACTATCCTAAAGACCTACCGCATGTTACTGCTGCAGCAGCATGTGTACCAACCTTCACCAAGCTTCTTCGGCTGTTCTTCGGCTCTTCTTCTTAAAGTTTGCGCTGCCGCCACCTGCTGCAGGGAAGTACCCACAGACTGTATATAACTTTATATACTAACTTTACACTTAACTTTATATACTATAACTTGTATGTACCTTACATACAGTCTGTGGATATACCACTTTTGCTTATTGCACATTAATGCACATCTCTCATAACTTTATATACTATATACTTTTTTGTGTGCAATACTATAATTTTAATGTGCAATACTTTAAAATGCAACACTGGCAAGTGTGCAGTTACTTTTTTTATGACATTAAATAATTATGTAAATAGGTTTATCTGATGTATGTGTGTCGGTGATATATGTGTAAGTATATTTATGTTTTTATGTTGTGTTTTAGCAGGAAGACAAAGCAAATTCCCCTACTGGGGCAATAAAAGTATATCTTATCTTATAAATTTAAGGGAGCATCCCAGATTTTGAATTTCTTACATTTTTGTACCATGTGCACTTTCATGTATAAATTACACTCCCAATCTCAATCAAAACTGCAGTTCCAATTAGACCAACAAACCAAACATGAGCGTTTTGGCTCCAGATTTCACTTCACTGACAAACGTATGAGTGTGAGCATATTTGCAGCTATTCTGCAGGTCAAAATAAGTCTCATTCTTAAAACCTTTTAAAGACATTTCAGTACAAGTTAAAGCCTTATTTTATTAACAAATTCAATGCCCTTTAAGAGTTTGGGGATCTGCAGGAACCCTGCTGGAACATGCAAAAATAAACGGTATTAATTATTATGTCGGTGCTTCTTCCTGCTGTGAAATGTGAAAATGTACATCAGTTCTTTTGTTTTCTCTTCATTTCAGGTAACTGTGATTGGCTGTTACTGAAACATTTAACAGGTCTCGCCGGTGGTTTTCAGTTCATGGTGTTTTTAATGTACAGTAAGCATGTGACTGATAAACAGAAAACAGCACCTGGAGAGACGTTGGCCCATCTGTCCGAGTTCCAGCTGTTCGGAGCTGTGCTGCTGTGTGCGTAATGCATTATGTGTTTGCATTCATCTTACAGGTAATAAAATCACCTTTAGGGTTAACCCTAAATTTGCCTCTACTCATTTCCTTGAAACAATTTAGCCTAGCGTTGGTTAATAATTAACAGTTTGCAGCACTATAAGCCACACCGATATTAGCGCTCACGATGATTACAAATACTTGTCAAAATAAATATAAAAAGATACACGTTCTGTTTGTCTACTGTAAGCACGAATGATTACATAAAAATTACAGCCATTGCTTTTTTTTCCAAAACCTCAAAAAAAGGGGAAGAATAAAAAGGAAACAGAATAAAATGGAAGAACAAATGTTTGGAGAGTAAAACAGGTTTGAAAGGGAGGGAAAATAAAGTGAGGAAACGCTCAGCTCAGAGTCATTTCTGTCCACCGCAGACAGGTGGACAAGTGATCTGAAGGTCCGTCAGAGGCGGTGAGCTCTGTCCATTTGTCCTTCAGTTTGAAAACGTCTGTTTCGTGTTTATTTTCCCAGCCGGCCGCAGTTTTCCCAAAGCAGGGGAGTCTACTTTCAGGCCATTGTTCTGCCTTCTGCAGAGGGAGACAACCTGTTTCCCTGCAGGAGACGAACCCCGGAGGTCCGAGACAGAGTGCAGAGCGATCCGTGTCTCTCGGCCCGGCAGCTGGGGTCAGGTTCAGAGGGCGGAGGGAGCCGGAGAGCTCGGCCTAGCAGTTGATGGAGGCGCAGTCTGCTTTGGCTTTCCCCGCCGAGCTGATTATCCTCATGAGGCAGTGTCCGAACTCCTCCAGGATCATCCGCTCCGCTTCCACCTGAGGCTGGTGAGTCTGTTCGGCCTTTTTCGCCTGTTCCAGCAGACACTCGCACGTCGCCTCCAGCACCTCCTTCGTTACGAACGTGTACGGCAGCCTGCAGGGGAGAAAGAAAAACAGACCCGAGTCAGAAAATACATCCTTCATGTTATCAGCCGTCATTAAACAGAGGTGGTGACAAGTCATTTAGCCCTTTAAATTTATATTTGTGCTTCGTTCAGGCGCCTTTTACGAGCTTTTTAACCCTTAGAAACCTGAGCAAAATGGTGTTTAAAAAAAAAAAAAAACAAAACATGGAGAGAAGGCCTGAAAATGGAGGGAAAATAAGAAAATTATGAAAAATAACAATTGTAATAAAACAAAAAAGCCCAAAAAATATAACATTTTTATAACTACATTTTTAAAATTATGTTACAGAATAAAAAAAAAAACAAAATACTTATAATTTTTTGATCACTTTTTGTTTTCTGCTTATTTTACAAAAAACATTCTTGTAACCTTTTACTCATTACTTGCTGATTTTGGGGCCATTTCTTGTTAAGTTGCTCATTGTCTTTTCTCCAATTTTTTTTCCCCCCTTTTTTAAAGAAATTAAATCATCAGGTTTCAAAGGGTTATTACTAATTTTGACAGCATTTGTTTTTAATATTTACCGTGATCATCAAAAAAAGAAAACTTCTTTACATATTGAAAATAATTTTTTTTTTTCCATTTTTTTTCCCCCCATCTATAAACATAGTGGCACCATGAAAAAAAAGGTATTCAAAGGGTTAAAATTCTGAAAATTAATTAATATTCAATAATTATGAATAGGACTGCTGGTGGTTTAAAAAAATTATCTCAATCAAAATAGAAAATCAAAATAAACTCTGTTGCAGTGAGACTTAACAAAACTTGGAATACATCAAATGACTCGCAGGTTATAATAATAATAATAATAATAATAATAATAATAATAATAATAATAACAATAATAATAATAATAACAGTAGTATAATAATAATAATAATAACAATAATAATAATAATAATAATAATAATAATAATAATAATAATAATAATAATAATAAACAATAAATAACAATAATGCAAATTCTTCTTCTTTATGTGCTCCTGGAACAGTAGCAGGTGTAAGTGTCACCGTACCTCCCGCCTCCACTTGAAATGACCGGCGTCGTCCGCATGAGCAGGTCTGAGATCTGAGACGACAGCTTGGTCTTGGCTGCAGTCTGCTGCTGTACTCTCACTTCTGCTGCGTCCGCCAGGTGCATCAGTGTCTTCCTCTCCGGACTCTCCTCAAAGTTCTTGCAGCCGATGCACTTACAAATGGACGAGCACATGATCTTCGCCTTTGAGGTGAAACGAAGGGAATGTCAGAAACAGTCACGAAACGACAAACTTAAAAACAACATCCTGCAGCGAAGGAAAACCCACCTCGTAACACTCGCAGTAGTTTTTCAGGCAGCCCGATCGCTTGCAGTTGCAGCCTTTGCTGTGTCGACGGTCCGACTCTCCCTCTTTGCCTTTACCAATTTTAGGTTTGAAGGCCTCTGGGTTTCGGTCCAAACACGTCTGTGGAAACACATTTTCACCTTGAGTCATCTGTGCGACAGGAAGGTAACCGAGTCCAATAACACAGCTCATAAAGGTCCGACCTCACTCACCTTTATAGCTTTGAGACGCTCCGTTTCATGTTCCAGGTTATTGAAGCAGTTATTGCAGTTACAATTATTGCAGAACTCTCCGTTTGCAAAGCAGTCACAGTATCTAGAGGAAGAAACACAGAAAAAAACAAAACGCTACTTTATAAAACTGCCCGAATAAAAATATACAGTGCTCCAAAAACAGAAACAGATGGACTGATAACTTTTAGGACATTTCTCTGTTAGTAGATTAGATTATAGAGGATGAAGAGTGACTTAAGTATAAAAAAATAAATATATGTCTTGATAAAGACAGGAAAAAATATATACATAAATACAGAACTGAATAAATAAATACAAAAAAATGTAAATAAATACAAAACTAACAAACTAAATTAAAAAATGTATAAAAAAACAAGACTAATAAACTATATAAATAAATGTTTAAAAAAACATGTATACATAATACGGGATTAAATATATAAATAAAAGAAAAAATATGGATAAATAATAAAGGAAAAAAAACAGTCATACTCACAGTTTGAGGACACTGTGACTTGGTGCAGTTGCACGGTTTCCTCGGCCTTGACGTCGTTTCTGCCGTCGACAAGCTGTGAAAAAATGAATAATGTTACTTCTATTATAATTTATTCAAATAACATTCAATTATAGTAGCTCACAATTCTGCAGTCTTTATTTGAAAATAATATAATTATCAAAATCTTAATGAAATAATCTTTGCTGTGCCACATCCCATGAGTCGCCTTCACGTCCCTCCTTACCCGTTGAGCGGCAGTTTGGCCTGAGTCTGGACTCCAGTGGACGCGGGGAACCCGGAGCTGCTGGCGAGCGTCACAAACGGCGTCTGCTGGAGCTACAGAAGAAGCAGAAAACATCAGAAGACGCTCAAAAAGTGAATTACAAAGATCTCGAACACACCCAAACCCACACTAACCTGCGTGACGTATTGTGCTGGCACGACTGCGTAACCCACGTTCCCGCCTCCTGGAGCCGGGGCCAGGACGGTGCCGGGGGGGGTTGGTGAAGTTGGGCTGGATTTGGGGTAGCGGAGTGGCGGGCATGATCAGGCGTTGCTGGGTCTGCGTGGTGGTTACGACCGCTGCTGATGTCATAGGCTTCGGTGCCATCTACAGGAAAACTATCCGTTAATGCAGCTCAAGAGACAAAAGCGCTCGCTTTGAATAAATCGAAAACCACAGTTACCTGTTTGATGGTCTGTGCTGGGACGATGGGGACAGACATCCTGACGGCTCCCGTGCTGACCACCATCGGTTTAGCTGTGGGAAGAAGCATACGTTTCCACAAAAGAGCTTCCACAAGTGCAGTTTGGGTTTGTAATAAAACTATCAAAAGGTCACATGTCTGAAAAATGGACTTCACTGATACTGAGCTTTTGTAATATTGATCCTCGCTTTTTAAACGATTTCTTTAAAATTCCTAGAATTATTTCTGAAATTATTGTAATTATTATTATATTTTATTTATGTATTTTTTTTTTGTCATCTCTTTTGTTGTCTAATTTTGTATATGTCACCTGTTTTGTAAGACAAGATAAAATTTTGCAGTGTTACAGCAGCTATGAGGAACAGGATAAAAAGAACAACATAATAGAAAAAAATAATAAAGAAATAATTACAAATATATAAAAAAAATACTGAATAATAAAAAACAAGGCACCAAGTAAATAAGAAAACAAGGGGCAAAATAGTAACACAAAGTTACAAGGTGCAAATAAAAAGTAAAAAATAAAATACAAACAACTGCACATGAAGAATGGAGGATTTTACCTTCTATCAGTGTCACATTGAATTTGTTTATATGTAATTTTCTGTGGTACAGTTTGGAGGGGCTCCAATGATACCTGTGATAAAATGTATTTGTTTGACTAAATGTTAACAAAAAGAACAGAAAAAGGTCACCTGGCTGTATGGAGCTGGTGCTGGGCCCGCTGGGCTGTACCGAGCTGCTCGCCGTGGTTGCTGTTACGAGGCGGACGTAGTGGAACCTGCTACCTGGAACCTGAATCTGCTGCACATTCGGCTGAGTGGCCAGCGGGATGATGGTCTTGAATTGGGAGCTGCCGACGCCGCCCACAGCCACAGACTGCACAGGTTTGATGCTCTGAAAATGTTCACAAAAAACTGAGTGAAAATCAGCGATACAATAAAGCTCAGTGTTTACAGATAAATAAAGACTAGCTTCACTTAAGCAGACCTGACTCCACAGTGTCAGTGCTAAATACAAAAAAAATTCTGGAAGATTTAAGCCTTCAAAACGTCCGACAAAGATCTAAATCAAAACGTTTACTGGGAGCTGTTGGTAAAGTGTGCAGATCTTCTGTTTGACATCCAGACTTCCAAACAATAAACCAGCTGTGTGCGCTGATCGTACCTGTGCTGTGGTTTGGCTGGTGGCCACCTTGACTGGAGAAGCAGACGTGGACTGCTGGACTGTGAGGATCTGCTGGCCGAGCGCTACGTTGACGGGAAGCGTCACGGACTTCTGTGAGGAGCTGGAGGTCGGGGACGCCACGGACACCACCGTCACCTGTCAGAGACAAACAGAGCACGATCAGTCCGACTGCTGACCTGATATATTAATATTTTCATGTTTGGCTCACACGTATTGAAGCTGGAGGCTGATATATCTCTTTAAGGTTTAACGCTGCGCGTGCTGCAGTGCAGAACCCAAATAAAATGAGCGTTTAAGGGTCACGCTTGGTCTTTTTCTGCCCTCTAAGTGAATTCAGACCGATGACTCAGCGTTTTTGCACACATGTGAACACTCCAAACGAACTCAGGCCTCTCTGACGCAAACTGAACTCAGACCACTTCGGGAGGGGGTCTGATTGCTTTATGTTAGCCCTCTAATCACTTGCTATTGCACTGTGATGCTTAAAAAACAAACAGATGGGACCATGTTGGCTGGTACAGCGAGCAAGGAGGACGAGGAGGAGTCTGATCTGTGGTAGATACTGTAGAAACAATTGAAAAACACATCACACGGCAGCAGTCTAAAACGTTTTCCTCCAATCTTTAGTTTGTATGAAAGTGAGAGGCTTCATGACGAGTCAAAAAAACTGTCAAAAACATGATTTTCCACCTCTCTCACTCAATGTAATTAGTCAGATATCCTCTGCCCTTGCACACTTTAGTCCACCGGCTCCCAAACACTGGGGTCCCAAACCTTATTAGGGTCACCAAAGCCAGGATGATTTTGATTTTAAGGGGTGGAAGACAACAAACAAACATTATTAACAGTAAAAATAAAAAAATACTGTAAAAATTATATAGACAGACACAAACAGAGAGACAGGCAGACAGACAGATGCAGATATATGTACACAAACAGAAATGAGTACCTTTTTCTGTGGGTTCACTTTTTGGTTCTGATCTTTTAAAGAGGACTAACGCCCTAAATGTAAATGTAAGTGACGTTTCTCACAGAGGATATTCTGACCTGGCAGACAAAGGTGAGTATAATAACATGAATGGTGGCTGAAGTCCATGTAGGTGTGTCAGCTGACTAACAGGCACGCTAACGAGGAACATCGTTAACGTCATTCATGACACCTGTGCTTCTCCTGCTGTCAAACTAAAACCATCTCGACCACTTGAAAACTGAAGCATTTCTTTTCACCTGCAGCTTGTTGATATCTCATTTAAATTAAAATAAGAGCGGAGGATTTAAAAAATGTATTGGGAAAAAATAAAAAGGAATCCTTTGTTTGGTAAAAAAAAAAAAATTACCTTGCTGGGAGTCTTAAGGGGTGAAATAGCGATCTTTTTGCCGGGCAAACTTTGTATACTGGTGCTGTGGGACTCGGTGAGAGTGATGGTCCGTGGGGGCATCACCGGGGAATTCTGGGTCAGGACCCGTCCTGTGAACACACAGCACAAGATTTGAAATGTGGCTCAATTACAGCTGAAACAGAATGAAAGATTTCAGCAGGTATGCAGTCTTTGAGTCCGAACAGGAAACATCAGCGAGGTACAACGATGATGCGAATAAACTTACCTGCAATAACAGGAGACACTGATGTCTGAGGACTGAGACCTTTGCTGTTAACAGTTTTTGTGATGATGAACTTGATTGGAGCAGCCGAGGACACTGGTGTTTTCTTAGCAATCTGTGGAGATACACAGAGATTTATCTGCAATTCTTTGGTTATTTCCTAGAGCTGTACTGCAGTTTTGCACATCTTTTTTTTTTTTTTGAAGAGTAAAATACAAAAGGGGGCTTGTGAAAAATGGTTGACAAGCCTCTTGCCCCACAACACAACAGCAACATTATTACAACATTGATGTTTACAATAAAAAGTTCCTGTATCTCATTTTAGAAAGTAAAAGTATGGTAAAACAATTAAATGTTCTGTCTTCAATTCATAGTGTTTGATTCATATTTGAGGGATCATCAAAAGTTATTGGTTTTTATTTTTTTGGAAATTTAAACATTTAATCTGACGACATTTCAATTGTCAAAATTTTTACTCCCTATCATATTGGCCCCCCCAAAAATTCATAGCAGTCAGACCCTAAAAAAACATAATATAAAAAACTTAATTAGTAATAATAATAAAATAAATGAATACAATAAAATATAATAATATTAATAATACGACACCTAGTTGAATATGAAATTCTAATTGATCTGTCTATCTGATAAAGGTGATCAGATCAATGGATGAGAGGAGCAGCTGCTGCAGCATTTTTAGACCTTTAGGGCAATGTACGGTTAAGTTTCACTTTCACTGCTCCTGACATTGTGCTGCTCTGTCTGTGCCCAGAGTATGCTGCGCTCCCGCTGCAATCAATGACTGAACGGTGTGTGTGTGTATTCCAATAGTACTCCAAATGACCAGTCCAGCACCAAAAATATGAAATCTATACCCTGAAAACAGACACCCTTAAACTGCTTTTACACATTTTAATGATGAAGAACTCGACTATCCAGCACTTGTTTACCATTGTACAGCTTTGTGTTGTGTGTGTGTGTGTGTGTGTGTGTGTGTGTGTATCAAACAATATATCATTTGTGTTTCATTCAAGCAAGCTCATCATCTTCAGAGAAACTCTTTGACTCTGCAGTTTATGCCATAATACCACAAATTAGAAATGTAAACAAAAAGGTAGTTGATTGTTTACCAAACTGACTGAATGGTCTCTTAGTACAAACATTAGACTAATAAACAGGCTCATAGATAGTTTAACAGTGCATGCAGGCTTATTAATAAAAGCTAAAATGTGCTGTAGTAATAACTGGGCTGCACAAGGTATCTTTTTTTCTTTTTAAAAAGGACAATGCAATGTCAGCTTACTCAATAAAAGCAGAAAGGTATAACTAAGTACCTTTAATATCTGTTTATTTATCGCAATAATACACATTTTCCTCCTATCGTGTTGCTCTAGTAAACATGATTAATTTAGCACAAACAAGAGGCAAATTATTGAACACCTGAAATGAAAATTTATCAAATAATATCAACATCAATGTGCTTGCACTATAACACAAAACAATGAATGTTACCTGTACAGTCTTCAGCTGCTGGGCCTGTAATGTCGTCAGCTGGTTTCCAGCGCTCCCCGCCACCGGCTTCAGCTCCGACCTCCCTCCAATAGTCACCACTTTAAACTGTGGCGCTTGCGATTTTGTGTCTCCAGAAGTCTGTGAAACGCCAGGCTTGCTGCCTGTGTGTGGTAACTGCAGCACTATGGGCTGCCCCGACTTTCCTATCGCCGTCACCAAAAGTTTTTGTCCCTCCTGCTTGATGACCTGGGGCTGAGTACCTGCAGCCTTTGCTGCCTCTGTGGCTTGAGACGAGGCCACCTTGTTGAGAATGATCTGGTGGTTCGCAGCGGAGATGGTGAACGGAGCTGTGAGCTTCTGTAACCCACTTGAAGAGATGCTACTAGTCCCAGTTAAACTGTCTGTAGTTTTGGTGGTGGCTATGGAAGTAGCCAGGGCGGGTTTGAGGGTGAGAAGGGGCGACGACGTGCTGGATATTGAGATGGGAAGCTGACTTCCGGAGCTGATGCTGAGCGTGGAGTCCGAGGCGGCGGAAGTGGTGAGAGTGTGTTCTGTTGAAGTGGCGTCTGCACAGAAGCTCAAATTTTCTGAAGCCACGGGTGTATCCGTTTCCATCGGGACCGGCGTGTCATCGCTTGGCTCTGACTGGACCGCCGTGCCGTCAGGTTGGGACTGAGGGACGTCCTCAATGGCCTCAGTGTCCATGATCTCATCGGGGAGGAGGCTGTTGAGCTCTGGAGACACCACGTCCATGCTTGCAAACTCTCAGCTCTCTGTTAATGCAAAAAGAACAATCCAATCAGTTTCTATTGTGGCTGTAAGACATGTCAAAGGCATGCACAGTTTTTAACTTATCACATATAAATAGCTGCAGCATAAAAAATAGAGGGTTAAAAAAAGTTCATTATTTTTAATTAGATAGATGCAATTAATTTAAAACGTTTAAAAAGAAATACACGGTAACTCACACACATTTTCATGGACAAAATTTTACAAACTTTTTCATGACTTTTCAAGGACTAAAAATAAAGGTTTTTTTTGTTTGCCTTGCTTGGCTTTTTTCAAACATACCCGATATAAACGATTCAATCATAATTCCAGCTAGCTGACATTCAGGAAAGGGGAGAAAATTATGAAACTAACATGACTGTAAACTAAACATTTTCACACATCCAAGCATATTAAAGCTACATTAACTTGACCGCTAAAGTTAATTAATTTGCCATGATATTTTTTAAGACTTTCAATGATTTCGACTAATTCCTGTTTGTTAAATTTTTGGAGGTACCTAACATTAGTTACATAAGGTTAATTCAATAAGAAGGTGCACGAGTTCCTGTAATTTTTGACACGGCCTGACAGCTGATGCTGGGTTAGTGAGGCTGCAGCTATCATCTCAAGTGGATCTTCTTCCTTACAGCTTAAAGTAAATGTATTTTTTTTTTAATAGCAAACTAATTCTACAAGAAAAATAAAGAAAGCTCACAAAAAAATCAAGTAGGCCACATAGGGTCACTAATATCAATTAAAGAGTATCAACATACCAATTTTTTATCTGGATTGTTTTGTGTTTTGTGAAGTCACATTTGATATGAAAACAAAAATATGTAGAAAAACACAAATAAAAAATAGTGTTGCTTAATAGATGTCCTTAACAGTGTTTATTAATGTTTTTTAATCATAATACAATTACATTAGTTTTTTTCCTTTCTAGCATCATAGGTTTGCCAAGATTTTTCTGTAATAAACTGGTTCAAACATATTATTACATATAAACATTGGACTACTACTACTACTACTACTACTACTACCACCATCACCACTACTACTACTAAAATAAATATATAGTGAGTATGCATGCATACTGCATCTGGCAGAATGTATTTTGTACATTTAAATACACAAAAGTGTTTCCAACACACATTTTGTTTAGACCTACTTTGGCTAGCTTTGATACTTATGATTTACTATTCAAAAAATATATAGTATTCATCTCTGGTAAACTGCTGGGCATTATCATCAAAAATGCATAAGTGAACATTAGTGCAGTCTGCATGCAAAATGCTCTGCAAGAAAATAAACAAACAAGCAAGGCAGTTAATGCTAGCGAGTTAGCCATATTCATAGCCAAAAAAGAGCCCGGTTTGATAACTTTATGCAGATACCTGTGCATTAGTTTTCGGTAATCACGTGAGGTTTAATCAATGTGGGGGTGTGCACGAGTTCCTGTGGTTTCTGACACGGCCTGACAGCTGATGCTGGGTGAGCTAGGCCGCAGCGATCATCTCAGGCGGATCTTTGTCCTGCAGCACTCTGCTCCCAACATTAATCCACCGAAACGCACATATGAACCTTCCCACCACACACCACACACACAGCTAACTGCTCCGACTGTCCCCACGTCCCCTCGGAAGAAAGCGACCAAGAAAAGCACTCCTGATCTGCACTCGTTTGTGTAAAAAAAACAGCCGTAGAAGTGATCTCAGCTGGGGCAAAGAGTGTGCAAAAAAGCGACAAGCTGCGTTACTATTTCAGGCCGGGGTTGGATTTCGAAAGATCCGCCATTTTTACCTCGTCATCAACTCTGTTAGCTCTCCGGCTAACACTGAGCTACTGACATCAAGGGAATGCATTTAACATTATTGACATTAATTTAAGACAATTAACCGCAGCAAAACAGAGCAGCTAACATACACATGATAAATAACAATAAATATAATAGTTGCTGGTATCTGTGTGCCACTAGCAACTCTTTTTTTTTGCAGAGTCTGACAACGTAAACAATGCTAGCTTTCAATAATTCCTGCTGTCACTTGAGACATCCAGCTGGATTAGGACATTTTTAGCTCCGACAATGCACTTAATACACCTAAATATTTACCTATAGGCATATGTGGGGTTTGTTTTGGTGCTAAGAGTCAAGTTAGCTTGGCCTAACCTGTTATAAATGTCACATTTTAACCTTAATTTTACTTAAATAATTTTAAAAAGATGCCAGGAAACGTCAGTCACAATATGTGCTTGAGAAACAGCTAACAGCAAATGTGAGCTCTAATATGAGCTCTTATGTTTTTTGACAGCACATATGAACAGTTAAACTGCATATATTGGTTTAACTTAAATTAAAACAACTTTCACTACTAAACGTTCAGCTAAGTTAGCGTTTACTTTCCATTTGAGGGCGCATTAACTTGACATGTTTGCACGTTTATGTAACAAAAGTGTCTGTTAGCATGTACTAAACTTTCTCTCAGCACATATAAGACTATAATGGATCATTTTTGGGGAATATCCAGGTATCTGTGGGTCTCCACCGGTGTCTAACCTTCGTTATCATCCTCATCATCAGCCTCATCAGGAGCCCAGCGGGCAGGACAACTGTACTAGCAAACTTGCTGAGGTTGCTAACCCAAGCTAGCTAGCACAACATTATATTTCAACATCAAAACACACCGTTTACAGAGTGCGGCTCTCTGCTGGATGGAGTGCAGAGAACCGTAAAGCGGGTCGACACACACAGACGCTTACCGGAGGTTTTTACGCCGGGCAACGTTTCCAGATAAAGCGAGGAAAGGAAAAGACGATTGTTCAAAATACCGCGCCGAGCGCCATTCCTCCCTGACATTTCACAAGTCGACCACGCCCTCCGCGCGCTACGTCACCGCTACGTCATTCTTAAAGGCACAGCACAATTTTTCCAACAATTTGTTGTTTTTTATTTGTTGTTGTTATAAAAGCATTTAAAAAAAATTTTTTTAGACAGTTATGGCAGCTTTCATGAAAGTTAATGTGTTTTTTTAATATCAAACTTTTTTTCTGCAAAAGCTTTATAAAGTACATGGGGCCACCAAATCCTTATTACTATTATAAATAAATATTACTATTTATTACAATACAACAACAGTGCTCCCTCATTCTCCCACATTCTTAACTGCATCTTGTTTAATCTGTATATCTTTGATTTTTTTTCTGGTATATCTTTGATTTTTGTATTTAAAACCTGTACATTTTTCTTCTTCTTTGATACATGCCTATTTTTGCACTTTTGTATATTTTATATTTTGTATATATTGATATTTTATATATTTTTTCTGTACACACGGCTGCTGTGACAAGTTAGTTTCCCACAAGTGGGATAAATAAACGTGTCTAAGTCTAAGTCTAATATAATTCTTTATTTATTGTCTCTGTTGCACATCTGCCCTCAATTCTCCACATTATATGTTTACATATCCATTTTCACCCCCCTTTTTATTGTTCTTTTTAACTGTTTTGTTTGTTTATTCTCTGTACATGCTGTACATATTTTATTATTATTGTTTTTTATTCTAGTCTATTTTATTCCATGTTAAGTGCCTTCCTTTGTATAGATATTTGCATTATTTTGCCTTTTAAACGAATGTTTAATTCAGTTGCTGCTGCAACGAAACACTTTGTAAAAATAAATAAATAAATACAATAATTGTTACTTTTATCATCATAATAACAGATTATATTTAAGGGTAAAATCATTGGTGTTTTTTAAAAAAAAAATCAAAATTAGCATTTTAGTCTTAAATCAGAAAAAAAGACAACAGAAAAAAAATCAGATAATATTACAAAGTACGAGGGAGAAATAAATACAGCTTATTTGTTTTAATTAGATAAATTTGCCAATTATTTTAGAGGTCTTTATAGCTTTTTTGTTTGTTTTAACCTTAGAAATAGAGTCAAACACATAATGACATGTAATGCAGGAGTTTTATTTCTCTTCTCTTCTTCGCTGTCTTGGAGGACCGGTGGAGCTCGCGCTCTGCGGGGCTCAGACCGGAAGGCTCGCGCTCCGCTCTTGGCGGAGGAAGCCGGTTGTTGTTGACACTTCAACAAGCGACAATGGCGACCGACGTGAGACAGGAGCTCGCACAGCTGATGAATTCAACTGGATCTCACAAAGACCTCGCTGCCAAGTGTGTATCGCATATATAAAAGACATATAACTTCTTAAAAGTCGTCCTAAAGCTTTTCTAATTTCAGAAAGTTGGCGCCATAGTGGCTGTAAGCTAGCAATCAGTGCTAGCTAAGCTAGCGTTAGATACCTAGCTACATTAGCTGTTAATTCACCAAACATTCAGCTAGGTAAACGTTAATGGTTTGTAATTGTCAGGCAAAGTACTTTATTAACAAAATATAATTCAAACTGTAACACACGCTGATAAGACAAAAAGCGGCGAGACTTACATTGACGTTACTGTTATATTTTAGCATCTATTAGCTACTGTTTACTAGCAACACAGAAAGGGACTGTTAGTACTTTATGACAGGAGGAGGTGGTGCAAAACAGGAGAGGCGCTTCAAATAGTTTTTAAACACTGGGGAGGGAGTTCTGTATTTAACTTGGCTTAAGGGAGGGAAATTTAACTGAATCTGGTCTGTATTTTAATTTCCATTAACAGGCATGGACGACTTCATTTACATCACTCCTTATCACCCATTTTTACCAAGTTAGTAAGTGTAGTAATTTCGGTAAGTTCCGAATATAAAAATATAAATATACGTGCAATGCTGCAATAAACACAACACATATTGTATATATCGTTATTGTTATTCTTACTTACATATATGTGTCACATGTTAAATATAGCCTACATTCAGACGTTGAAAGAATATTGCACATTTGAATAATTACACAGAGGAATGCTGAAATATTGCACCAACTACTGCAGTGAAGACAGTGATTGAAAGAGCTATTGCACCCTAAAAACCTGATTGCCTGTTTCAAGTATAATAAATAAGTTATGGATTTTTAGTAGATGTGTGTATTGTCTGTTGACCTGTGATTTGTCAGACACTGAGGGAGTAGTTGTAAAGTTTTATGACTTCCTGTGGTGCATAAGGGGATTGCTGCATCTACAGCAATGCATCATGTTCTATATCATAATATTTTTGTAATGTGCCTGTCCTGTGAGAACCAGGTATCTCTAAAAAAAATCCACTTTTCGTGGTGTCAGAAAAACAGCCCTGTTTTCAGCTTTGTGACAATTCATGTGCAACCTTATCTTAGAGGGCTTTTCAAGAGTATATTTAGCTTACAAAGGAGGAGAATTTTCTCAACACATAAAGGGATACTTAAGTTTGTCCCAAACATTCAGCATCAGCACATCTTGAGAAAAAACTCAGACAAATGCAGTGCAGAAAGAGCAACAATATTTGATTCTGAGATGTAATGGAGTTGAAGTATAAGGCTTTATAACAGGGAGATACTCAAGTAAAGCAGAGATGCACGATAAGGGACAGTATATTTCCTCCTTGTTCACTGATGAAGTCGCTAAATGTTTCTCCTGTTGCGAGAGACAGCAAGCTCAATTTGCGGCAGCGGCACCTAACAGTGGCACCTCGTGTGGCACCCCCAGATGCCGCGGGAAGTGGCGCCAGGCGCCAGTGCGTGTGCCGCGGTTTGGCGGAGGTGCCGGGAGGTGCCAGTGCTTGTGCCAGTGCTTGTGCCGCGGTTTGGCGGAGGTGCCGGGAGGCGCCAGTGCGTGTGCCGCGGTTTGGCGGAGGTGACGGGAGGTGCCAGTGCGTGTGCCGCGGTTTGGCGGAGGTGCTGCGAGGTGCCAGTGCTTGTGCCACTGCTTGCCAGGAGGTGCCGCGAGGTGCCAGTGCGTGTGTCGCGGTTTGGCGGAGGTGCCGGGAGGTGCCAGTGCTTGCCAGGAGGTGCCGCGAGGTGCCAGTGCGTGTGCCGCAGGTTTGGCGGAGGTGCCGGGAGGTGCCAGTGCGTGTGCCGCGGTTTGGCGGAGGTGCCGGGAGGTGCCAGTGCGTGTGCCGCGGTTTGGCGGAGGTGCCGGGAGGTGCCAGTACTTGTGCCACTGCTTGCCAGTCGCAGCAGATGCCACTGGTTGCCGAGACGTGCCAGGAGGTGCCAGTGCGTGTGCCGCAGGTTTGGCGGAGTTGCCGGGAGGTGCCAGTGCTTGTGCCACTGCTTGCCAGGAGGTGCCGCGAGGTGCCAGTGCGTGTGCCGCAGGTTTGGCGGAGGTGCCGGGAGGTGCCAGTGCGTGCACCGCGTATTATCTGAATTTTGTGAGTAGGCTATATTAAAAACCGCCAAACCGCGGTACACGCACTGGCACCTCCCGGCACATCTCGGCAACCAGTGGCATCTGCTGCGACTGCTAGCGGCACCTAGCTGCGGCATCTGGGGGTGCCACACGAGGTGCCACAGTTAGGTGCCGCTGCCGCAAACTGAGCCAGCCCCTGCTGTTTTTTTAAACAACGCCGCTGAGAGGGTCCGAAAAGCTGCTAAATAGCGATAAAGTCGGCACCTTAGTAGTCCTCTCCTCCCGTCATCCTGGGACCTTAGATCGTCTTGTTAGTTTGTTTTTGGACGTGGAAATGTTATTTTATTGCATAACATCCGTAATAGTTTCCCCTACTCTACAGTGAACTGATGTAGCAGCAGCTGTTTGACACGCAGCATAATGCAGTGTGTGTAGTACCGACGGAGCGAAACCATGGCAACACGGGCGAAACCAAAGCAATTTCTGCTTATTATTATCGGTTCTATTTATTGGCCAAAAACTTTATTATTGGAATTATCGGTATGACATCATAAATCCCATTATCGCTCTCGACGATTATCGTGCATCCCTAAAGTAAAGTACAAGCACTTTCAGTACACTCATTCAGTACTTTAGTAGATGTGCTTATTCACATTCCACCTTCGGTAATCTGTACACTCTTTTCTAGATATCGACAAATTTTGGAGAAGGCCATTCAGTTCACAGATGCAGAGCAGCTGGAATCCTTGAAGGCCTTTGTTGAAGCAAGTATGCTGTGCCTGTATTTTTTTATATCCTCATCAGTTTTCCACATGCTTAGTACGTTTAGATGTATTTGGTATATCTTACCTCACTATCTTTCTCTTACAGTGGTCAATGAAAATGTTAGTCTTGTCATCTCGAGACAGCTGCTCACCGATTTCTGCACACATCTGCCCAACCTGCCGGATGCCACAGCTAAAGCAGTGTATCATTTCACCTTAGAAAAGATTCAGCCGAGGGTCATCTCCTTTGAGGAACAGGTAAAAGCCCTCTCACTCTCTCATAGCTAAAATGTGTATTTGCTGTCGATCATTCAATCAGTATTTTTCTTGAAATGTATATTTTAGAAATGTTTTTCACGTCCTCAGGTAGCCTCAATCAGACAGCACTTAGCAACCATTTATGAAAAGGAGGGAGACTGGAGAAATGCTGCCCAGGTTTTAGTTGGTATTCCCCTGGAAACAGGACAGAAGTAAGTAAGCTACTGGCAGACTCATTTCCTGACCTTTCATAATGTTTGTGATACTTTCAGATCATTTAATGCCTTTTTATTTTGTCCTTTAGGCAATACAATGTGGACTATAAGTTGGATACGTACCTGAAAATTGCCCGTCTCTACTTGGAGGATGATGATCCGGTGCAGGCGGAGGCCTACATCAACAGAGCCTCGCTGCTTCAGAACGAGTCCTCTAATGAACAGCTGCAGATACACTATAAGGTACACACTCCCTCAGCGATTTCCCCAGCACAGGTTGTATCTGCATCACTGATTATTTTGCAAATTAATGCAAACAGAGTGCAGAATCAGAAATACTTCACTGATCCTCAGGGGGAAATTGTGATTCATTAAAGTTGCTCTGATGCAAAGCATAGAAGTTATAGAAATAAGTATCAGCACAAAGTATGCAAAAATAAAAATACAGTTATAATAAACTATTAGCACTAGTATGTAAATGTTTAAATGTATAAATATGTATCATGTGCTGAGTGTGTAAAGTGTGTAAAAATATCACACTGTATGCTTTATGCAGTGATACAATGTATAAAACCTGTATGTCATTTTAGAAATAAAATGTGTGTTATGCAACAATCTACAACACAATATATATATAAGTAGGAAGACTAACAAGAATACATACAATATTTGTAGCCTATGTTAAATAAAAGTTACATTCAAGAGTTGAAAGAATATTGCATATTTGAATAATTGAATTTTTGTAGTTGAATTATTGCACCAATGATTGCAGTTGAGGCAATGTTTCAGAATTATTGCACCTTTTAAATATAATAAATAAATTATAGAACTATAATTGAAAATGGGTCAATTAAGTTCCTGTCTGTTGTCTCAGCGTGTCATTCTGAGGGAAATGAAAACAAAAATGAATCATTATAGGGACTTTGCAGTTAACAATGTTTGCAGTTGCCTTATGAATGTTTCCTGCTGTGTTCCTTCATAGGTGTGTTATGCCAGAGTCTTAGACTTCAGGAGGAAATTCATCGAAGCTGCACAAAGATACAACGAGCTGTCCTATAAGTCAATTGTCCACGAGAGTGAACGTCTGGAGGCGCTGAAACACGCCCTGAACTGCACCATACTGGCCTCTGCAGGTACGAACAAAATAACTTTGTTTTAGTTAACATTTTCAAATACAATCTAAATGACAAACTTTGTGTCTCACACTAGAAATATTGTCTTTCTTTTTTAGGTCAGCAGCGCTCCCGAATGTTGGCCACTCTCTTTAAGGATGAGCGCTGCCAGCAGCTGGCTGCCTATGGTATTCTGGAGAAGATGTACCTGGACCGCATCATCAGAGGAAACCAGCTGCAGGAGTTTGCTGCCATGCTGATGCCTCACCAGAAAGCCACCACAGCGGATGGTGAGTGGAGATATACGGCAGTAGTTGCTGGTTTGGCTGTGGGGTATAATTTTCCCACCATTACTCCTTGAACTGATAACAGCTGATATAATTGCTGGCTCGTGTGTGAGCCCTGCAGTGTTTTGTGTCCTGGCTTTATTGCAGCTGTAGGTGTAGCTAGGAATGATGTTCATAGGCCTGGCCTGCTGATTAGCTGTCACAAAAAAGACAGCAATTATTTTCAAACATTTTCTCATGCTGGGTCCAGACAGCAAGGTGTGTAAACGTCCAGATGAGTCCAAATTTGTTTATATTATAAGTATATTTTCCTGCTTGTTTGTCCTTTGCCAATCACATCCCTGCTGATTAATCTCAGGTTCTGAAGCATCCTCTTGTGGATCTATGGACATTTATTTGTGATGGGCATCAATCAGTATCAATATATGCTTCAATCAGCCCCTCGGTCTGTGAGGTTTGTATAATAGGCGTAAACTGTGTGTTAGCTTTGTGTTTATCTCTCCCAGGCTCCAGCATCCTTGACAGAGCTGTGATTGAACACAACCTCCTGTCTGCTAGCAAACTCTACAACAACATCACATTTGAAGAACTAGGAGCTTTGTTGGAAATCCCCCCAGCAAAGGTGAGACACCAGTTAGAGAAACATTTTGTATGTTTTCCATTTTGTAGCCTTATCTGCAAAGAATCTCTATAAAATAACGTATTTGTATGACTGTGAGCTCCACAATTCACAGCATTGTATGCATTTCAAAAGCCACTGTTAAAAAAGAAGTCTCGAGGCATTTAATGTTACGAGTCCTCCTTCAGCATCAATGATGTATTTATAACAGCAATTAAGATACTTTTTCTTTGAGCTCTGTGGGGAAATTTGTTAGATTAAAATTTTATATTTTGCTGTTTATTTTTGATCATGTATATTGAAATGTTTTGTTACCTTTGTTTGTCTTCAGGCTGAGAAAATAGCTTCCCAGATGATCACTGAAGGACGCATGAACGGCTTCATCGACCAGATAGACGGCATTGTACACTTTGAGAGTGAGTTGACAGCCAATGTTTTTTAATTTAAAGCGACAGTTGTTATCCAGTCCGTTGGAGAATCAAATACAAAGAATGCTGTGATCTAAAACCTGAATTATTTGTTCATCTGCTGTATGCAAACAATAGATTGTGTATTGAAGAGTGTTTAGGAATGACATTTATGTTTATTCTGCCTTTTCACAGGTTGTATCTTGAACGCAAACGATCTTAGTTGACTGTTTATAAGCACAGACAAGAGATTATAGTCGTTATGTTTTATAGTTGCCTAAAAACGTTGGAACAGAAAGTCAGAGATTCTCATCTTCAGTCTGAGATTTCTAGGTCAATTAAGATTCCTTCCAGTAGAGCAATTTGGGGGAATTTGTCAGTCGATGTATTTTTTGGGACGTTTCGGTCCCCAGTTTTCGCTGCAGAATGAGCGTTCCTTTACTTTCACGCTGTTTTACGATACAGCTGCCTCCGTGTCTGCTGCTGTCCAGATGAAAACAGGCTTTGCTGGGAGATAACGTCATCTTGTGCCTCTTGCAAAGAAGTGGTGAATTTACAGCTCATTGCACATTTCTGATCTGTCATTAGTGTGGTTAGCTTGTTTACTCTATTACGTGAATGTCGCTGAACGTCCTTTTTCATTTTCCTCTGCTGTGCTGCTGCTGCTATCCTGCTGCTCATTTTTTAACTATGTTGCTCTCTCTCTCTCTCATATTTATAGGCCTTTTTAAAGCTCTTTAGATAAAAATCTCAGTTATTAAGTCATTTCTAGTTTTACATATTTATTTATTCATTAAGTTTTTTAGTAACACTGTCACTTTTATCGTAAGGTGCTTGACCTGAGTAACAAGTTTTATTCTTTTCATGTTTCAACATGTACAGAAGGGCAATAAAATGAACCTTGAACCTGTAACTTTCAACTCTGAAACTCCCAAAAAATGAATGAATTGTCAAATATTTAATTGAACAGCCAAATCCAATTCAACTGACATAATTCTGATTTGGGCACAGCTCCAGATCATGTTGTTGGGTAAATTTATTAATGTATTGAAGGAATTGTGAGGGTTTTTATTATTTGAGTCAATAAATGCACTATCTGCAGCCAGTAGGGGGCAGTCTTTTCAAACAGAAATGACAAGAAACCTGCGTAAAGCACCTTCCCTATTAATGGAATAAATGATAGAGCAGTCATTAAAGTAACACACAGAGTTTGAACATGTACATTTCTTGTTTTACAATTTTGATCTTTTGTCTCTGGCAGCCCGTGAAGCCCTTCCTACCTGGGACAAACAGATCCAGTCTCTGTGTTTCCAAGTCAACAACCTCTTAGAAAAGATCCGTTCGGCTGCTCCGGAGTGGGCCGCACAAGCTATGGAAACCCAGATGACCCAGTAAATATCCCCCACCCTGCTCCCTCCTCAGCCTGTCCGAAAGTGTTGTCTTCCTGGTCCAAAACAACGTCACCACTTCAGTCCCAGTAATGGAAGCGCCCAAGAAGAAGCCTCCGGTATCCCCATCACTCATCTGAATTCTCACAGAACACTGTTACCGTTACGTTTTGGGAAAATAGTTCAATGTTTCTCAATATTTCAGATCTGCGTCTGGCATCGATGTTTTCGCAGGAGGGTGACGATGTAGCGTTTAGGTGTGACTTTATGTTATTTACTCGGCATGTTAAAAATTTGGATGTGATTATTCAGATAGTTGACATGTAATCGGATCAAAAAGAACTGAAAGACGCGGAGCAGCTGGTCCGTTGAAGCTTTTGCGTTCCAACACATTCTCCTGGTTTTAACTTCACATAATTACACAGCAATATCTGTCAGGTGGCTCTTGATTCATGGCGTCATGTAAAACCTTCTCGGTCCACACGTATTACATTTTGAATTAAATTCAAAGCGGAGAGAAATTGTTCGGCATCACATTTTGTATCATTAAGTTTGTTTTGTGCTTCAGTTTCAATCAATTTTACCGCTGTGCAATTTAAACCAGCATTCATGTGTCAAAGTAACAAAATGAATTAACTGAATTTGTTTTCAGGCAGCTTTTTTTGTCAAGGTTGTCTTTTAAGAATGCATCTGTATGTTGTCCCAGTCCATCCCGAAATATTTCATTGTGGACCAACAGACTGACAGTGTCGTGCCGCTAGCTTGGCTCATAACCAAAAACATCTAAAAGCATGAAACAGAAAACATGAACTAACACCAGGTTTACTCAACCAGTCATAGACAACGCCAGTGTTGTGGAATAACCCAAAAAATGAAAAAAAAAAAACAGATAAATAATTAAAAAGAGAAAAATAAAACAGAGGACTTTCCCCACTATTTAATTTTTTATTTTAATATTAAAAGAGCACCTTTAAAAAGCTCCCATTTTTGAAATTTAAAATTGGTGCACATTACACAGCACAGTATACTTCTATCATTGTCGTTTTCTGTTTTCAATATTAAAGTGAACATTAGAGCACTAGAACATTAGAGTAAATAGATCAAATACAATTAAAAATAAATTAGAAGTATATTTTGTAAAATTATTCATACAGGCAACAGTGATACTGATGGTATTTTCTTCTGAAGAGAAAAAAAATCAAACCAAAGAAAGAAAGAAAAAAAAAACCAGCAAAAGTAAATACAATAAAAAACTAAATTGTACAAAAAATGAAGTATTGAAAAAAAATGCATGTACTCTTAAAGAAAAGAAAGAATAGAATCACAAATTAAGTATGAACAGTTAACACATAATATTAACTTAGGTGAAGTGATCTTATAAATATGTCTTCTTAGATCAAGTGAAGTCTGATCTAAATTATGTTCAGCAACTCGTCACATAGATACAATTCCTATTTTTATAACTTAGCATGAAATGTACCTGTAATTTAGATCAAACTACCAGTGGAAAAAAACAGTAATCTTCTCTACATCCTATAAATGGCTCAGGACAGTGCAGATAAACTTTATTTTATAACAGTAGCAGTAAATCATGACGCTGTCCCGGGCGTGTCCCCACTGACTAATGTTTAACCGACGGGAAGAAGTTAATGCAGTGTCATTCTAAGATATTACAAGGATAGCAATTTACAACACCATAAACGGCAAAATTAAACCGAAAAATACTTGATGAGTATCTTTATCAGAGAGAGGATGGGCCGTATCTACAGATGCTTCAACGAGCACAGAAATCCAGCAGACCGTTGGGTGTCGTGACGCCATCTAGAAGGCATAAAGCAGACATGTGATTTTCCATTGTCTCAGCAGCTCCATAAAGATAACATGACAAATCGTGACGTGGTGTAGGTGAAGTAAAATGAGACGCTTTTACCGCTCAGAAAATGCCTTGCTCCTTCCTGCGGTCGATATCTCTCTTAAGTTGGCAGATGGCACAGCACGGACAGCACATATGCGCCAAATAGTCGTTACACAATGACCCCTGGGAACACAAGTAGGAATTTTTAATTGGGCAGGGTGGTTTTATTGACACTGATTTTATCACAGTATTTGTGCACAAAGATGACTGTAACCATGTTTTTTTTTCCAGGAGGAAGTTGAATCAGTGTGAGAACTTCTTAAAGTCTAAACAAAAGCTTTAAATATATGAAATCTCACGATGAGAGTGTGAGTAACTTGAAAGACAACCTGAAGCACCGTAAACTGTCTCTTTCTGTCCTTTTTTTCATGTTACAGCTGTGGTTCTCAACCTGGGGGTCAGGGCTCCCATAAGGAAACGTGAAATGAATCTTAGGTCTTGAGAAGTAAGCAAAGTGCTTCTAAAAGAGGTGGCTATAGCGTCTGCAAACCACAGATACATTAGATTTGCACATTTAAGTAACATATCAATGTTTGTAAAGTGATGTAGGATATGAGCTGACTATGATCTCGAGAGGTGGAGGGGATGGTGGGTGGGTCACCTGAGCATGATGGATGCCAAGCTGCAACAAAACTAGTTGTTCTTAGTGAGTCATTGCTGTTTACAATAGCTTTATGGCCTCCAAACGAGGATGTTTTGTAGCGACGTGTCTGTTTTTATATATCAGATTTTTAGATATCAAACGTGGATGTTTTGTAGCGACGTGTCTGTTTTTTTATATCAGATTTTTAGATACCAAACGTGGCTGTTTTGTAGCAACCCGTCTGCATTTTTCCATCGACTCTATGCTCCAAATGTGGCAGTTTTGTAGCAACACGTCTGTGTTTTTATATCTGATTTTTAGCCACCAAATGTTGGTGTTTTTTAGTGAACAGTATTTTTACATTAGCTTTTAGGCTCCAAATATTGCTGTTTTGTGGCAATCCATCTGTGTTTTTACATCTGCGTCTTAAGCTCTAAACGTGGGTGTTTTGTAGCGACTAGTGTGTGTTTTTACATTGGCTTTTTAGGCTTCAAATGTGGGTGATTTGTGAAAACCTGTCCACATTTTTACATCAGCTTTTTAGGTTCCAAATGTGGTTTTGTAGCAACCAGTTTGTGTTTTTATATAAGCTTTTAGGCTCCAAATGTGGGTGTTTTGTAGTGACCAGTCAGTGTTTTATTTGTCTTTTAAGGCTCCAAATTTTTGCGGTGACATGTCGCTGTTTTTACAGTGAGGATAGTAGCATAAAAAGCGTTTGTTTTCCTTACAGACATCGCTGAATTTCATGGCGGGAAAGTGCTCTTAAACTAGCTTATTTTAGGCCAAAATATGACCTTTCTATCAAAACACAAGCCACAGCGTTGTTGAAATGTGGTTTTAACCGATCCACCACATAATAACATGCAAATACTACCTGTCAGTGGTTTGCAGAAATGTGCAACATTTTTTCGGCAATTGGGTTGAAAAAGACTTTGGATTGTATCGAAATTTCTGGAAAAATAACTTCTTACTTGATTTATTACTTCTGTAAAAAAATTTTAACTGCTTCTTTAGTACAACATGATGTTCATTGTGTGAACTATGATCCCATTTAGAGGGTAGTACTAGTAAACTTTGGGGCAGTGGTATCTTGTGATTGACAAGTTGTTACCGTGGCAACCCGGCAGTCACCTGGTAGAAAAAGCAGAGTCCTTGGCAGCGGCCCTTGTGGCCCTTTGCTTCATGTCAGTCCCACTGGAGGGGTTCGACCCTTAGGTTGAGAACCACTGGATTAAACTGGTAAAGAAGTTAAAAGTAGCTACAGTAGTAAAACGCTGCACTGAAAGAGGCCATTTTTCACGATGCTGATAATACTTTCACTGAGGTAGGATTTTGAATGAACATTTACTTGTAATAGAATATTTGTATGTTGTCACACTAGTACTTTTACAAAAGTTAAGGGATCTGAGTACTTCCTCCATCACTGCCTGGACTTCCTCCACACACTGGTTTGAGGTTTTAACAGGGTTCCCGCAGATCTAGTCTTAAATCCATCATATATATCCATATATATCAAAATGCCTCTTGCATGAACATTACCAAAAGGTCATATTTGATGTTACCATAAATATTTGAAAAATAAAATAAAATTCCCCTTAACCTTATTAATATCAGGGCATGTTTTCTTCTCTTCAGGTTTGGCTTCTATAAAATTGGTCTTAAATATCATTCCAGGTGGCATTAAAAAAGCCTTAAAAAGTCTTAAATCCCACTTGCCTTAAGCTGTAGGAACCCTGGTTAAAACCACAATTAATAGATGTACTATCATACTCATTGTTCCTTGACAGTTATGTTTCTGTGTTACTCCAGTCAGCCAGCTCTGAGTATCCGCTGAAAACTTACGTTGATGTTGTATTTGGTCCTGTAGACGCTGCGCATTAACACGGTGGCGCCACACAGGCAGCACTCGTCCATGTCGCTGGCGATGCTGCAGCCGAGGCACCAGAAGCAAAACATACCGTAGCAGCCTGCATTAAGAAAAATACCAAATCTAAACCTTGCATGCAAATGTCGCTTTAACTGTGTGCATATTTTATTATCAGATTTTCTCCAGAAAGGAAGAAGTTCTCACAAGTTCCAGCGTCATCGCAGAAATCACACAGGCCGGTCTGGAAGTCGGTGGGCGGGTAGCCACCCGGTTGGTTGGTCACAGCCATGATCAGGATGCTGTTGGATGGAAAGAGTTTGTTTGTTCTTGAGTCTAAATCTAAACAGTGAGGGCCGTATTTTGTGATCTTTACTTGTGTATCTTCCCCGAACAGAGATGAATGTAAATTACACCTCTTTTGAACATCAAACATCATCGTCATAACTTATCTGATTCCCAGTGAAGCAGTCGTTAGGAGGTAAATCTTACCAGATGGACGGAGAGCTGGAGGACGGTGAAACGGACAAAAGAGGCTCCTGGATGACTGACTGCAGGCGGAGGCAGAGTGAGTCTTTATAACCGATCAAAGCAGGTGACTGATGCGATCACAGACTTTATTGCAGTTTTATTGCAGAGTTATATTCCCGGCAAACAGGCCACTAAACACACCTGCACCAAGCCCACAAAACTGCAATAAACCTTAATACTACTCTACACATCATGTACTTTTAGGGAACAGACACACAGCATATATTGCTACATAATTTTAGATGCAAATTGAAGGCAAATATATGATTTAAGTTAGATATAAAAGTAGTTTTGGTTCAGAAAAATGGACGTTAAACTCCAACCTCCAATTCTATTTTCATCAGCTGCATCTGAAATTATATTAATATTGTGTTTTGAATTATTTGTGCAATAAATTAATAATCCAGTGAGTATTTTTATTATGTCTGAATTACCCTATTGTGCTAACACTAACATCTGTACAGCGGCCAGTACAGATAAAACTCATTACTGACCAACTCAGAGCAATGAAACATTTTCATTTATTTCATAGTACTGCTATTTTTAACCTCATTTTGTTAAAATATGCTGAGCTTTTGTGAGTGAAATCTTATTAAAATATTATGTTGCCTATTTTGCAGCTCATTAACAGCAAAGCTTTTCAAGTAATTTCCCCCTTTTATGAAACTAATAAAAACAAAGCCAAAACTTAAAAAATGTACACAATAGAAACTAAACTCAAACTTAAAAAAATAAAATCAAACTATAAAAGACCTATAAAAAAAGAAAAAACTAAACTAAAATAAAAAAATAAACAAAAACTGAACTGAAATAAACAAAAAACAGTAAAAACATAAAGATGAAAACTAAACTAAAACTAACAAAATAAACAAAAACTAAAATCAATAAATAAATAAACAATAAAAACTTAACTGAAATGAATAAACCCACTTTGGAAACCAACTGAACTGATTATAAAACAAAACATTAAAAAATTATATAAGATTAAGTCTGTAATCCACCATTTCCAGATTGTTCATTTTGCACTTACTCACCTGTGGAATGAGTCAATATATTCACCAACTTTAGCAATTTTTGCCGTATTAAATAGTTTTCTTACAACCATCCATATCATGAAGTAAACGTCAAGTTATGAAAAAACAGTCAAAAGCTAAATTATATATAAAAAAACAAACTAAAAAGCTAAAGCTCTTTTTCCACCTGTGCTTCCAGCTCTGACCAAAGGTGGTAAGTCACATTTTTTTATTGTGTTTACAGTTTAATGCTTATTTTATATGGAGTTATAAACGTCAAGGCTTTACGGCGGACACACCTTGGCCCAATTCAAAGAGCATTGCCAATAAACTGAACTGATATCACCTCTGGAAAAACGTAGAGCCCGTCTCGAGAAGTTGAACTGAGACTTTGTGATTATGTGAGCGTGCTTTCATTGTAAAAACTAATTTAAAAACATTTATCAGTCATGCTTTGAAACTTCCTTGCCGTGCTCCGCTCAGACACACGGCGGCGCTGCTTCCCACAAACTCTCTGACACCTTCTCGTGCCGTGTAGGAGAGCATGTAATGACAACCTGACTTTAATGACATAGGCTCCGACATAATGAGCAGCTGTAACTGAAGCTCGGGAATAGGCATGATTTTCAATTTCCTACAGACTAAAGATAGACGAGGGCTAAATTACACCAAAACACACGGGGCGGCCATTAGCCCGCACTCCACAGCAGACCCCCAAAATACCTCCACCACACACAAAACATCCAAAAATGTCATACCTTTAAGCAATTACTGGCATTAAAAGCTGTATTCTAAAGATGTTATCAGTCTTTTTCAGGACACTACAGGGTTAAAGTTAAATATAGACTTTATCCTGACAGCAGTTTTCATCAGTTAAATTTAAAGTTGGTGCCAAACAAATGTCAGATTATGTTCTCCTTTTTCTGATATTGTTCCTTGTTGATGTTTGTGGTTGCTGGGTGATCATCTACTGAATGATATCACCATCTGTACTAAGCTGCAGACTCATACTGCAGAGTACTGCGAATATAGAGTATATTGCAGTTTACTCAAGTATAATTGCAACATAAATACTTTAGTTTCATGCAAATTTATACATCCACTGCGCTACATTTCAGAGGCAAATATTGTACAGTTTACCTGAATACATCTTTAGTTCTTTTTTAAAATTATATTTGACATACAAAACCTATGAGTAGTTGTATAGGTGTGGATTTTTTGGGGACAAAGGACACCATGTGCATTTGTCCCCTCCAATAAAAAACATAAACTTAGCATAGGACTTCTATTTTGACAAAGTTAAAGACATTTAGACCAGAAATTGATGCAGAAAAAAGCTAATTTGTGCCTTAAAAAATCCCTGAAGTGCATGAAATAAAGTGTTCAACAGTAAGTTTACTCTGCAGAGGACTTGCAAACCTCCCCAAAATTCAAATGAAACCTATGCACATGACCAGTTGCACAAAATATGATACATTATTATTATAGATAAACTAACCAGAAGTTATTAAAATTAGCTCGTTAAAATGCTGTGGACAAAAATTTAATTATGTAACACTGACAGGGGCCATTCGGCATGATGAGTACTTTTACTTTTCATATGTGTATTTTGATCTCTGGTGGAACTGAGATCCTTTAGTTAAGAAAAACACAGCAAAGCAGAAGTCTTGCTTTCAAAATCCTACTCAAGCAAAAGTACATGTATTAAAAGCACAAGTACTATGTACTTAAAGTATCATAATTACTCGTTCTGTGGCTGTGACTGATCTCTGATTCTATGTTAGATCTTTGTTTACAGTCTGTGTTGCCAAACTAGAGGTCGGGGCCCTCCAAAGGGTCACCAGGTAAACCAGAGGGGTCATCAGATTATTAAAGTTTCACAAATATTTTGTACTTTTCTCTTATCTTTCCCCTTTTAGACACAGACAGTGAAAATATGACAAGAAGCCCCAGACAGACACTACTTTTCATCTAAAGGGTTAACAGTTGTGGAAAGTAAGTGAGTTTCTTTCTTGCTATACTTAATGTGAAGGTACTTGAACTTTACTCAAGTATTTCTTTTCTATGCTACTTTATACTACAGCTCAGGGGGGAAATATTGTACTATTGTAAATATTGTAGTTAACTACAAATTAAGATTTTACATTGAAAACACATGATGATCTTTTAGAACTGTAATAGATCAAATTACCAAACGGTAACCACCTTAAAACAGAAAAATAAAACTTACACATGAACCAGGAACAATAATATAAACGTGGAACACACACAAGGTGCAGGACTATTTTGAGTACTTTTACTGTTGAAACTTTTGTCATTAATATGTTTTATTTAAGAAGGGACAGTGCACATTAATTCACATTTAAATTTGCCTCCTACAATAATAAAAATATAATGCATTATCAAAAATACAGTATGTACTATAGTTAAAAACATAAGCCATAGAGGTAGAAAGACATAAAATATGGTTAAATGTGTACTTTTTTAAGATTTTAAAATGAGATAAAAGTAGCCGAGTATCACA